>NC_088407.1:84884045-84966545 GCF_034236695.1 Oncorhynchus nerka
AGTGCTAAGCTAGAAGTGTAACTGACATGTTATGTTAGCTAATGTTTCATCCCCTTTCCACTGAAGTGAATGAACTATTAGCAGCTAGATAGCTAGCTAGTAGCTACCACAGCAAGTTCAGCTCTAGCTATCTGTCAGGTAGCAGTACCTTAAGGCTGTTGTGTGTATGGAAATATTTTGTAGCCTTTGTTTTGTCCCATTTCAACAGAAGTACATTTGATGATATACCATAGTACCATTATCTAGAGCTATCCAAACGTTGGCTAATGTTAGCTAGCTAGCTCACTAACTTTAGCTATTATTTTTTACCTCAATAACACTAGACTTGAATCAAACGAAGAAAAACAGTGGCCAAACGATTGAAGACCAATATATTTGGACATTTCTTCAGCTTAATGTTAGTTTTTATTAGTCAGTATATCAATGTAATGTTATTGATCTGTCAGTTTCCCGAGCGAATTCCCTAGTTTTCACACTGACACGGCATAAACAGCTCTACAGGCTTCACTGTCATGGTGCACAGTCAGTACACAACACTGTGCTCATCATGTCTCTTAGCAGGATCAGATGAGGGACAGACAGCCAGGGAAAACCAGTCTACGTAGCTCAGGTGCATTTTGCAGTATATTATAACAACCAGGGAATGGATACCTAGTTCCATTTTGAGTTGATGGGTAAACTACAGTCTGGGATCTGGGAATAATGGTCATTTCAATTATGGAACCATTGATTCTATTCTTGGAGAATATAATGTATAAATGTACACCAAGGTGTTTCTTTGTCATGCCTCATCTGAGCAGGATCAGATGGTGACAGGGGTCTCATCAGGGTCAGGCAACCAGGGACCTTCCATAGATACAACCCTTTATTCTCCCTGTGCAGTAAACACTGGCCAAGCAAGAAGCTTCAACGTTGTAAACTTTTGCTAAGGCCGTCTGACAAACCTCTAAAACTGTATCAACGGATGATAGAGGCTTTTCCCAACATGTAAAACAAAAATGTGAGAAAAGACTTGGGAGACGCTAGAGGAGATACCTATTTAGGCAATCTCTACCTGCTGGGTTGCTCAGTCCTGGCCCTGGGCGTCTGTTGTACTGCTGGGTTGCTCAGTCCTGGCCCTGGGGGTCTGTTGTACTGCTGGGTTGCTCAGTCCTGGCCCTGGGGGTCTGTTGTACTGCTGGGTTGCTCAGTCCTGGCCCTGGGGGTCTGTTGGACTGCTGGGTTGCTCAGTCCTGGCCCTGGGGGTCTGTTGTACTGCTGGGTTGCTCAGTCCTGGCCCTGGGGGTCTGTTGTACTGCTGGTTGTCACTCTGGCCTTTCCCTAAGACACCTAAGAAACCAATAAGGAATGTTTCCCTAAGATCCTAAAGCTGAGTGGGGTGGGTTGGGGCGCTGCAGGGCCGTGGACCCCTAGCCACTAGGTACTATTAGGCCTATGATATGAATTACATGGAGGATGTACTGCTTCTGTGTGTTCATGTGTAGGAGGTGTATATCTGTTTTTGTTCAAACTATTGTTTTTCAAACATTTCCCTTAAGACATAAAAATAAAAAAAAGATGGGAAGTTGTTGGGGAGAGAGTTATTGACTAGACTGGTGGGGGTCAGGTGTGCAGGCGGCTCGGGCTGAAATTCCACATAGAGGATGTCTTAAAGACACTCAAAAAAAGCAAAGTCTTTGTAATTCATTTGTAAGAGTTGTTCATTTGTTAGGCTATTGGTTAAAGGTGTAACACAATATTGATGAGTGAATGATCATTGATCTAGTTCAGTCTTATCAATCACTTACCTAGCTTGATGACTGCTAGAAGGGTCATGGGTCATTTTAGATTGTGTAGAAATACAGAAAATTTGCTTTAGATGCCCCCCCAAATGAGAGTACCCTCAGACCCCCCGCCAAGTCCCCCCCCCACTTCTAAAACCAAAGTTGCGCCCCTGTAGATAGACCACGGAGATTGTCATTTTCCCCTCACTATAATGGGGGGGGGGGTCTTGTTTTCTACAAACAATGCCTACAGTACCGTGGTCGGCCTTGAACTTTGTGGCTTCACTGAGAGGGGTCAGTCGTTCTCCCCTGCTCTGGGCCCACAGCCAATCACATCGTCTCCCTCGTCATCGGGGACAACAATGATGGGCAGGTGAGTGTCTCTGTGGAGAGAAATAGAGACAGAGAGAGTGCAATATTTACTGTTCATTTCTAATAAAAAACTATGTTGTTTTGTGTCTTCTCACTTTTGTTTATTGTTTATTTCACTTCCTTAGGCAATGTAAACACTTTTCCCATGCCAGTAAAGCTCATTTGAGTTGAATTGAAAGAGAGAGTGAGAAGCCAGACAAGGTATGGAGAGAACCTACCAGACTAGCTGTCAGTACTATTGTAACCTGTTCTCTCTGTAGGTCTATCCATCTCAGCCCACCATGAATGGTAAGATGGGGCTCCACACCATTTCGACACAGAATGCCTGCCAACCGATCCACAGTGGCTCCTCCTGTCCTCGGCTCCAGGTTGGTTCTGCTTGCTGTAGCCCAGCCCTGGGAGAGGTAGAGAGGCCCAGCAAGGCTCACTTTTATGGGCCGGTCTGTCTGAGGATGTCCCCCTCTCTATTCAGCTCCAGTCCCAGACCGAGCAACTCTGCCCCCAGCGCCAAGCTCCACACACAGCCTACCCCTCCATACCCCTGTAGGGCGTGTGCCAAGTAAGAGAGATACCTTCTGTCTATCTATCCATCCGGCAACTTCTCTACTGTATATTCTGTAGTCTCCTGTCTGTCTGTCTGTCTGTCTGTCTGTCTGTCTGTCTGTCTGTCTGTACTGCGTTCTCATCTCTCCTCCTCTCCTTCAGGGTGTTCTCTAAAGTGAAGAGTCGTAATGCTCACATGAAGACACATCGCCATGAAGACACATCGCCATGAAGACACATCACCATGAAGACACATCACCATGAAGACACATCGCCAAAAAGACATCACCATGAAGACACATCGCCATGAAGACACATCACCATGAAGACACATCACCATGAAGACACATCACCATGAAGACACATCGCCATGAAGACACATCGCCATGAAGACACATCACCATGAAGACACATCGCCATGAAGACACATCACCATGAAGACACATCGCCATGAAGACACATCGCCATGAAGACACATCGCCATGAAGACACATCGCCATGAAGACACATCGCCATGAAGACACATCAGGAGGAGCTGCACTGACCCTAAACCCTAAACCCTAGACCAGCACTGACCCTAAATCCTAAACCCTAGACCGGCACTGACCCTAAACCCTAAATCCTAGACCAGCACTGACCCTAAACCCTACACCCTAGACCGGCATTGACCCTAAACCCTAGACCAGCACTGACCCTAAACCCTAAACCCTAGACCAGCACTGACCCTAAACCCTAAACCCTAGACCAGCACTGACCCTTAACCCTACACCAGCACTGACCCTAAATCCTACACCCTAGACCGGCACTGACCCTAAACCCTACACCCTAAACCCTAGACCAGCACTGACTCTAAACCCTAAACCCTAGACCAGCACTGACTCTAAACCCTAAACCCTACACCAGCACTGACCCTAAATCATAAACCCTAAACCCTACACCAGCACTGACCCTAAACCCTAAACCCTAGACCAGCACTGACCCTAAACCCCAAACCCTAGACCAGCACTGACTCTAAACCATAAACCCTACACCAGCACTGACCCTAAACCCTAAACCCTACACCAGCACTGACCCTAAACCCCAAACCCTAGACCAGCACTGACTCTAAACCCTAAACCCTACACCAGCACTGACCCTAAACCCTAAACCCTACACCAGCACTGACCCTAAACCCCAAACCCTAGACCAGCACTGACTCTAAACCCTAAACCCTACACCAGCACTGACCCTAAATCATAAACCCTACACCAGCACTGACCCTAAACCCTACACCAGCACTGACCCTAAACCCTAAACCCTAGACCAGCACTGACCCTAAACCCCAAACCCTACACCAGCACTGACCCTAAACCCTAAACCCTACACCAGCACTGACCCCTATACCCTAAACCTTAAACCAGCACTGACCCTAAACCCTAAACCCTACACCAGCACTGACCCTAAACCCTAAACCCTAGACCAGCACTGACTCTATACCCTAAACCCTAAACCAGCACTGACCCTAAACCCTAAACCCTACACCAGCACTGACCCCTATACCCTAAACCTTAAACCAGCACTGACCCTAAACCCTAAACCCTACACCAGCACTGACCCTAAACCCTAAACCCTAGACCAGCACTGACTCTATACCCTAAACCCTAAACCAGCACTGACCCCTATACCCTAAACCCTACACCAGCACTGACGCCTATACCCTAAACCCTACACCAGCACTGACCCCTATACCCTAAACCCTACACCAGCACTGACCCCTATACCCTAAACCCTAAACCAGCACTGACCCTAAACCATCAGGACAAGCCCTCTACTGCCCTCTACTGTCCAACTCATTACCTAGATCCCCATACAGGGTCGGATACCTTTTAAACGACTGGGGCCAAAGTACTGGTTTCCCAAAACCATCTTAAGACTATAAGTTCACTGCTAGAACCTTCGTAGGAGCATTGTTACATCTCCAAAACCCACCGTTAATAACGTCGCACTTAACGAAAACGCTCGTGATCTAAACAGACCACACGCAGAACATCGTCATTATGTTTCGTTGCCCTCCCCTTAGCCACTTCATATGTACTCGCTCCGGAATAGGAAAAATATTATTTTTGTATTTTCTCCAGTTAAGTTCAATTATATTCCTATTACTTAAACATCATACGATATAAAAATAAAGCACATCTTGTCTGCGAAATGAACAAGCCCTTACGGCCTATAGAATGGCTCATAGCCAGGTAACATGCAGTAGGCCGACTCATACCGTTTTTCTGGAATACATTTTCTTCATAATGTTTCTTTTGCCTAAATGAAATAATGGATTGATTGTGATGGTGTAGGCTATATTACTTTGATTTATTTCGAATTTTTTTATTCTTTTAAATTTAGATGTTCCAAAGTTCACCAAAGGTCACCATCAGTGGCTTGTATGTGTGGAGGCCTGGAGCTAAACGTGTTTATGTTAATTAACGGTTAATTAACTGTGAGGCCCGGCAGACTTTTGCATGACAATAACCGGCTGACAAAATGTCATGACCGCCACAGCTCTAGGAAAGATGCATCGTTAAAACATTTGTAGGCCTTAAGTTCCATTATTGCTATTGGGAAACCGTACCCAGGTCAATGTGAGCCTATCGTTTCCTATCAGTTTATATCGGATTATATCTGTTTTATATATGAGGCACAGCAGAGTTTGAGGATTATATGGCTGCGTTTACACAGGCAGCCCAGTTCTGACCACCCCCCACAATTATTGGCATGAGAGCTGATCTGATTGGTCAAAATACCAATTAGTGGAATAAGATCAGGCTCATTAATGTTCCATGTGGTATTGTCCATGATCATCCCTAGCGTCGGTTCTAAGTAACAATGCCAACATTTGTTGTATGACATGAAAATAGAGCTCTTGAAGGAAAGGGTAAGGTGGGAGACCTAGTCAGTTGTACAACTGTATGCATTATGCATTCAACTGAAATGTGTCTTCCTCATTTAACCCTCTGAATCAGAGAGGTGCGAGGGGGCTGCCTTAATCAACATCCACGTCTTCAATCCATGCACGCCAGTGGTGGGTTTGGTGTAACAACAAAAAAGAAGAAACTGTATATGCCTCATTCCTACTGTACAATTTGGTGGTGGATCTTTGATGTTAAATGTTTCCACTGATCCTGGGGCCCTTGATAAGGTCAACGGCATCATGAACTTTAACAAGTACCAGTACCATTTTTTTTTTGCCAAAATCTAGATGCCTTTTGCCAGGAGGCTGAAACTTGGTCACACGTCGATCTTCCAGCAGGACAATAACCCCAAGCACAAAACATTCACAAAGAAATTGTTAATTGACAACAAAATCATCATTTTGCAATGGCCACTTCAGTCTCCGGACTTGAAAACCTGTGTTTTGAAATGAAGAGGGTGATCCATAAGATGAAGGATATCCAGGATCTGAATAGATTCTGTATGAACGGACTATGATCTCTGCCAATGTGCTCTCCAATCTTATAAAACATTTGAGAAAAAGGTATCTAGTGGCCAAAATCTAAATTGGGCTGGAATAGTACATTATGGCCTTTCTCTTGCATTTCAAAGATGAAGGTACAAAATACATTTAAAAAACGCATGTTTCTTCTTTGCATTATTGTTTACCAGATCTAATGTGTTATATTCTCCTACATTAATTTCAAATTTCCACAAACTTCAAAGTGTTTCCTTTCAAATGGTATCAGGAATATGCATATCCTTGCTTCAGGTCCTGAGCTACAGGCAGTTAGATTTGGGTATTTCATTTTTTTTAAAGGGTCCGATCCTTAAGAGGATAAAACATTTTAGAAAAAGGCTCAGTGCTGTTATCCTCACAAGATGAGGTAATTGAAAGATATTGAAAACAGGGCTACCAATCATTTTTACCCCTATCTTTTTAAGAAAAAAAAGTATTGTTTTGTTAAACAAAATCTATTTCTCTGAGCAATTGTATCAGTATAAATAATTTTTCCAATTGTTTTGAGCATACTATATAGCTCAGTATTTGTATTATTTATTTTAATTTTAATTAAAAACATTTTGCTCATCTTTATCAAGGGTATCATTACATTTTGACCTGACTGTATATTTACTGTGGATTCAAAGACAGACAGAGACAGATAGAGACCGATACAGACAGAGACAGATAGAGACCGATACAGAGATAGCAACAGAGAGAGACAGATAGAGACCGATACAGACAGAGACAGATAGAGACCGATACAGAGATAGCAACAGAGAGAGACAGACAGACACAGAGAGGGACAGAGAGAGACAGACAGACACAGAGAGGGACAGAGAGGGACAGACAGAGAGTAGAGCTCTTACAACCTTTTCACCAACCTGTTGTTATTACTGCCATAACTACCCTATTTATAACCCAACATTAAAGTGAATTTAAAATGGTTTATCTGAGCTGGCTTCAGGATGTCCTGTCTCTTTATGTGTTAGTTGGCCAGGCCTTGCAGTGTGTTGATATGCTCCGTGGTTCTAAAGGTCTGCTTCCAACACTCCACCTGCCGGTGTGCACCGCCAACACACGGGAACGCGCCAGTCTACATTAGAAGACCTGACAAGAATAAATGTAAATGTAGAGTTTCAGTCAGCGTACAGGTAGGGAGAGAGGGAGAGAAATGAAAGAGAGGAGCCCGAGGGAGACAGACCCCATGGCAAGAGGCACTTCGGTGGGTGAGGGAGAACGTGAAAGCATGGTCCTCCTCAGAAGACTTTCCAGAGTAGTTAACATAGCCTTCCTCCCTGACAGATACCAACCTACACTATTAACAAGGGGGAAATAATGTACTTTTGCCAGATAAATACTCTAAACAGCCTACCTACAACTAGGAGGTGTCCACATGGCCTGATAAACACTCTAAACAGCCTACCTGACAACTAGGAGGTGTCCACATGGCCTGATAAACACTCTAAACAGCCTACCTGACAACTAGGAGGTGTCCACATGGCCTGATAAACACTCTAAACAGCCTACCTGACAACTAGGAGGTGTCCACATGGCCTGGTAAACACTCTAAACAGCCTACCTGACAACTAGGAGGTGTCCACATGGCCTGATAAACACTCTAAACAGCCTACCTGACAACTAGGAGGTGTCCACATGGCCTGGTAAACACTCTAAACAGCCTACCTGACAACTAGGAGGTGTCCACATGGCCTGATAAACACTCTAAACAGCCTACCTGACAACTAGGAGGTGTCCACATGGCCTGATAAACACTCTAAACAGCCTACCTGACAACTAGGAGGTGTCCACATGGCCTGATAAACACTCTAAACAGCCTACCTGACAACTAGGAGGTGTCCACATGGCCTGATAAACACTCTAAACAGCCTACCTGACAACTAGGAGGTGTCCACATGGCCTGATAAACACTCCACATGGCCTGAAAACACTCTAAACAGCCTACCTACAACTAGGAGGTGTCCAGGCCTGTCCAAACATGGCCTGAGGTGTCCACAAACACTCTAAACAGCCTACCTGACAACTAGGAGGTGTCCACATGGCCTGATAAACACTCTAAACAGCCTACCCTACAACTAGGAGGTGTCCACATGGCCTGATAAACACTCTAAACAGCCTACCTGATAAACACTCTAAACAGCCTACTAGGAGGTGTCCACATGGCCTGATAAACACTCTAAACAGCCTACCTGACAACTAGGAGGTGTCCACATGGCCTGATAAACACTCTAAACAGCCTACCTGACAACTAGGAGGTGTCCACATGGCCTGATAAACACTCTAAACAGCCTACCTGACAACTAGGAGGTGTCCACATGGCCTGATAAACACTCTAAACAGCCTACCTGACAACTAGGAGGTGTCCACATGGCCTGATAAACACTCTAAACAGCCTACCTGACAACTAGGAGGTGTCCACATGGCCTGATAAACACTCTAAACAGCCTACCCTACAACTAGGAGGTGTCCACATGGCCTGATAAACACTCTAAACAGCCTACCCTACAACTAGGAGGTGTCCACATGGCCTGATAAACACTCTAAACAGCCTACCCTACAACTAGGAGGTGTCCACATGGCCTGATAAACACTCTAAACAGCCTACCTGACAACTAGGAGGTGTCCACATGGCCTGATAAACACTCTAAACAGCCTACCTGACAACTAGGAGGTGTCCACATGGCCTGGTAAACACTCTAAACAGCCTACCTGACAACTAGGAGGTGTCCACATGGCCTGATAAACACTCTAAACAGCCTACCTGACAACTAGGAGGTGTCCACATGGCCTGATAAACACTCTAAACAGCCTACCCTACAACTAGGAGGTGTCCACATGGCCTGATAAACACTCAGCCTAAACAGCCTACCCTACAACTAGGAGGTGTCCACATGGCCTGATAAACACTCTAAACAGCCTACCTGACAACTAGGAGGTGTCCACATGGCCTGATAAACACTCTAAACAGCCTACCCTACAACTAGGAGGTGTCCACATGGCCTGATAAACACTCTAAACAGCCTACCTGACAACTAGGAGGTGTCCACATGGCCTGATAAACACTCTAAACAGCCTACCCTACAACTAGGAGGTGTCCACATGGCCTGATAAACACTCTAAACAGCCTACCCTACTACTAGGAGGTGTCCACATGGCCTGATAAACACTCTAAACAGCCTACCTGACAACTAGGAGGTGTCCACATGGCCTGATAAACACTCTAAACAGCCTACCCTACAACTAGGAGGTGTCCACATGGCCTGATAAACACTCTAAACAGCCTACCCTACAACTAGGAGGTGTCCACATGGCCTGATAAACACTCTAAACAGCCTACCCTACAACTAGGAGGTGTCCACATGGCCTGCACTAAACAGCCTATAAACACTGGCCTGAAAACACTCTAAACAGCCTACCTGACAACTAGGTGTCCACATGGCCTGTAAACACTCTAAACAGCCTGGCCTGGCCTGATAAACACTCTAAACAGCCTACCCTACAACTAGGAGGTGTCCACATGGCCTGATAAACACTCTAAACAGCCTACCTACAACTAGGAGGTGTCCACATGGCCTGATAAACACTCTAAACAGCCTACCCTGACAACTAGGAGGTGTCCACATGGCCTGATAAACACTCTAAACAGCCTACCTGACAACTAGGAGGTGTCCACATGGCCTGATAAACACTCTAAACAGCCTACCTGACAACTAGGAGGTGTCCACATGGCCTGATAAACACTCTAAACAGCCTACCTGACAACTAGGAGGTGTCCACATGGCCTGATAAACACTCTAAACAGCCTACCTGACAACTAAGAGGTGTCCACATGGCCTGATAAACACTCTACACAGCCTACCCTACAACTAGGAGGTTTCCACATGGCCTGATAAACACTCTAAACAGCCTACCCTACAACTAGGAGGTGTCCACATGGCCTGATAAACACTCTAAACAGCCTACCTGACAACTAGGAGGTGTCCACATGGCCTGATAAACACTCTAAACAGCCTACCTGACAACTAGGAGGTGTCCACATGGCCTGATAAACACTCTAAACAGCCTACCTGACAACTAGGAGGTGTCCACATGGCCTGATAAACACACTAAACAGCCTACCCTACAACTGGCCTGAGGAGGTGTCCACATGGCCTGATAAACACTCTAAACAGCCTACCCTACAACTAGGAGGTGTCCACATGGCCTGATAAACACTCTAAACAGCCTACCCTACAACTAGGAGGTGTCCACATGGCCTGATAAACACTCTAAACAGCCTACCCTACAACTAGGAGGTGTCCACATGGCCTGATAAACACTCTAAACAGCCTACTACAACTAGAGGTGTCCACATGGCCTGATAAACACTCTAAACAGCCTACCTGACAACTAGGAGGTGTCCACATGGCCTGGTAAACACTCTAAACAGCCTACCTGACAACTAGGAGGTGTCCACATGGCCTGATAAACACTCTAAACAGCCTACCTGACAACTAGGAGGTGTCCACATGGCCTGATAAACACTCTAAACAGCCTACCCACATGACAACTAGGAGGTGTCCACATGGCCTGATAAACACTCTAAACAGCCTACCTGACAACTAGGAGGTGTCCACATGGCCTGGTAAACACTCTAAACAGCCTACCCTACAACTAGGAGGTGTCCACATGGCCTGATAAACACTCTAAACAGCCTACCCTACAACTAGGAGGTGTCCACATGGCCTGATAAACACTCTAAACAGCCTGACCTGCCTACCTACACTAGGAGGTGTCAGGTGTCCACATGGCCTGGCCTGATAAACACTCTAAACAGCCTACCCTACAACTAGGAGGTTTCCACATGGCCTGATAAACACTCTAAACAGCCTACCTGACAACTAGGAGGTGTCCACATGGCCTGATAAACACTCTAAACAGCCTACCCTACAACTAGGGTGTCCACATGGCCTGATAAACACTCTAAACACTCTAAACAGCCTACCTGACAACTAGGAGGTGTCCACATGGCCTGATAAACACTCTAAACAGCCTACCCTACAACTAGGAGGTGTCCACATGGCCTGATAAACACTCTAAACAGCCTACCCTACAACTAGGAGGTGTCCACATGGCCTGATAAACACTCTAAACAGCCTACCTGACAACTAGGAGGTGTCCACATGGCCTGATAAACACTCTAAACAGCCTACCTGACAACTAGGAGGTGTCCACATGGCCTGATAAACACTCTAAACAGCCTACCCTACAACTAGGAGGTGTCCACATGGCCTGATAAACACTCTAAACAGCCTACCTCAACTAAACAGCCTGATAAACACTCTAAACAGCCTACCCTACAACTAGGAGGTGTCCACATGGCCTGATAAACACTCTAAACAGCCTACCTACAACTAGGAGGTGTCCACACATGGCCTGGTAAACACTCTAAACAGCCTACCTACAACAGCCAACATATAAACACTCTAAACAGCCTACCTGACAACTAGGAGGTGTCCACATGGCCTGATAAACACTCTAAACAGCCTACCTGACAACTAGGAGGTGTCCACATGGCCTGATAAACACTCTAAACAGCCTACCCTGACAACTAGGAGGTGTCCACATGGCCTGATAAACACTCTAAACAGCCTACCTGACAACTAGGAGGTGTCCACATGGCCTGATAAACACTCTAAACAGCCTACCTGACAACTAGGAGGTGTCCACATGGCCTGATAAACACTCTAAACAGCCTACCTGACAACTAGGAGGTGTCCACATGGCCTGATAAACACTCTAAACAGCCTACCTGACAACTAGGAGGTGTCCACATGGCCTGGTAAACACTCTAAACAGCCTACCTGACAACTAGGAGGTGTCCACAAAACAGCCTACCCTACAACTAGGAGGTGTCCACATGGCCTGATAAACACTCTAAACAGCCTACCCTACAACTGAGGTGTCCAATGGCCTGATAAACACTCTAAACAGCCTACCCTACAACTAGGAGGTGTCCACATGGCCTGATAAACACTCTAAACAGCCTACCTGACAACTAGGAGGTGTCCACATGGCCTGATAAACACTCTAAACAGCCTACCTGACAACTACAACTAAACACTCTAAACAGCCTACCTGAGGTGTCCACATGGCCTGATAAACACTCTAAACAGCCTACCTGACAACTAGGAGGTGTCCACATGGCCTGATAAACACTCTAAACAGCCTACCCTACAACTAGGAGGTGTCCACATGGCCTGATAAACACTCTAAACAGCCTACCTGACAACTAGGAGGTGTCCACATGGCCTGGTAAACACTCTAAACAGCCTACCTGACAACTAGGTGTCCACATGGCCTGATAAACACTCTAAACAGCCTACCTACCTGACAACTAGGAGGTGTCCACATGGCCTGATAAACACTCTAAACAGCCTACCCTACAACTAGGAGGTGTCCACATGGCCTGATAAACACTCTAAACAGCCTACCCTGACAACTAGGAGGTGTCCACATGGCCTGATAAACACTCTAAACAGCCTACCTGACAACTAGGTGTCCACATGGCCTGACACACTCTAGGACAACTAGGTGTCCACATGGCCTGATAAACACTCTAAACAGCCTACCAACTGACAACACTCTAAACAGCCTAGGAGGTGTCCACATGGCCTGATAAACACTCTAAACAGCCTACCCTACAACTAGGAGGTGTCCACATGGCCTGATAAACACTCTAAACAGCCTACCCTACAACTAGGAGGTGTCCACATGGCCTGATAAACACTCTAAACAGCCTACCCTACAACTAGGAGGTGTCCACATGGCCTGATAAACACTCTAAACAGCCTACCTGACAACTAGGAGGTGTCCACATGGCCTGATAAACACTCTAAACAGCCTACCTGACAACTAGGAGGTGTCCACATGGCCTGATAAACACTCTAAACAGCCTACCTGACAACTAGGAGGTGTCCACATGGCCTGATAAACACTCTAAACAGCCTACCTGACAACTAGGAGGTGTCCACATGGCCTGATAAACACTCTAAACAGCCTACCCTACAACTAGGAGGTGTCCACATGGCCTGATAAACACTCTAAACAGCCTACCCTACAACTAGGAGGTGTCCACATGGCCTGATAAACACTCTAAACAGCCTACCTGACAACTAGGAGGTGTCCACATGGCCTGATAAACACTCTAAACAGCCTACCTGACAACTAGGAGGTGTCCACATGGCCTGATAAACACTCTAAACAGCCTACCTGACAACTAGGAGGTGTCCACATGGCCTGATAAACACTCTAAACAGCCTACCCTACAACTAGGAGGTGTCCACATGGCCTGATAAACACTCTAAACAGCCTACCTGACAACTAGGAGGTGTCCACATGGCCTGATAAACACTCTAAACAGCCTACCTGACAACTAGGAGGTGTCCACATGGCCTGATAAACACTCTAAACAGCCTACCCTACAACTAGGAGGTGTCCACATGGCCTGATAAACACTCTAAACAGCCTACCCTACAACTAGGAGGTGTCCACATGGCCTGATAAACACTCTAAACAGCCTACCTGACAACTAGGAGGTGTCCACATGGCCTGATAAACACTCTAAACAGCCTACCTGACAACTAGGTGTCCACATGGCCTGATAAACACTCTAAACAGCCTACCTGACAACTAGGTGTCCACATGGCCTGATAAACACTCTAAACAGCCTACCTGACAACTAGGTGTCCACATGGCCTGATAAACACTCTAAACAGCCTACCCTACTACTAGGAGGTGTCCACATGGCCTGGTAAACACTCTAAACAGCCTACCCTACTACTAGGAGGTGTCCACATGGCCTGGTAAACACTCTAAACAGCCTACCCTACAACTAGGAGGTTTCCACATGGCCTGATAAACACTCTAAACAGCCTACCCTACAACTAGGAGGTGTCCACATGGCCTGATAAACACTCTAAACAGCCTACCTGACAACTAGGAGGTGTCCACATGGCCTGGTAAACACTCTAAACAGCCTACCTGACAACTAGGAGGTGTCCACATGGCCTGATAAACACTCTAAACAGCCTACCTGACAACTAGGAGGTGTCCACATGGCCTGGCCTGATCTAAACAGCCTACCCTACAACTAGGAGGTGTCCACATGGCCTGATAAACACTCTAAACAGCCTACCCTACAACTAGGAGGTGTCCACATGGCCTGATAAACACTCTAAACAGCCTACCTGACAACTAGGAGGTGTCCACATGGCCTGATAAACACTCTAAACAGCCTACCTGACAACTAGGAGGTGTCCACATGGCCTGATAAACACTCTAAACAGCCTACCTGACAACTAGGAGGTGTCCACATGGCCTGATAAACACTCTAAACAGCCTACCTGACAACTAGGAGGTGTCCACATGGCCTGATAAACACTCTAAACAGCCTACCTGACAACTAGGAGGTGTCCACATGGCCTGAAACACTAAACAGCCTACTAAACAGCCTACCTACAACTAGGAGGTGTCCACATGGCCTGATAAACACTCTAAACAGCCTACCTGACAACTAGGAGGTGTCCACATGGCCTGATAAACACTCTAAACAGCCTACCCTGACAACTAGGAGGTGTCCACATGGCCTGATAAACACTCTAAACAGCCTACCTGACAACTAGGAGGTGTCCACATGGCCTGATAAACACTCTAAACAGCCTACCTGACAACTAGGAGGTGTCCACATGGCCTGATAAACACTCTAAACAGCCTACCTGACAACTAGGAGGTGTCCACATGGCCTGATAAACACTCTAAACAGCCTACCTGACAACTAGGAGGTGTCCACATGGCCTGATAAACACTCTAAACAGACAACTAGGAGGTGTCCACATGGCCTGATAAACACTCTAAACAGCCTACCCTACAACTAGGAGGTGTCCACATGGCCTGATAAACACTCTAAACAGCCTACCCTACAACTAGGAGGTGTCCACATGGCCTGATAAACACTCTAAACAGCCTACCCTACAACTAGGAGGTGTCCACATGGCCTGATAAACACTCTAAACAGCCTACCCTACAACTAGGAGGTGTCCACATGGCCTGATAAACACTCTAAACAGCCTACCTGACAACTAGGAGGTGTCCACATGGCCTGATAAACACTCTAAACAGCCTACCCTACAACTAGGAGGTGTCCACATGGCCTGATAAACACTCTAAACAGCCTACCTGCCTACCCTACATGGCCACATGGCCTGATAAACACTCTAAACAGCCTACCCTACAACTAGGAGGTGTCCACATGGCCTGATAAACACTCTAAACAGCCTACCCTACAACTAGGAGGTGTCCACATGGCCTGATAAACACTCTAAACAGCCTACCTGACAACTAGGAGGTGTCCACATGGCCTGATAAACACTCTAAACAGCCTACCTGACAACTAGGAGGTGTCCACATGGCCTGATAAACACTCTAAACAGCCTACCTGACAACTAGGAGGTGTCCACATGGCCTGATAAACACTCTAAACAGCCTACCTGACAACTAGGAGGTGTCCACATGGCCTGATAAACACTCTAAACAGCCTACCTGACAACTAGGAGGTGTCCACATGGCCTGATAAACACTCTAAACAGCCTACCTGACAACTAGGAGGTGTCCACATGGCCTGATAAACACTCTAAACAGCCTACCCTACAACTAGGAGGTGTCCACATGGCCTGATAAACACTCTAAACAGCCTACCCTACAACTAGGAGGTGTCCACATGGCCTGATAAACACTCTAAACAGCCTACCTGACAACTAGGAGGTGTCCACATGGCCTGATAAACACTCTAAACAGCCTACCTGACAACTAGGAGGTGTCCACATGGCCTGATAAACACTCTAAACAGCCTACCTGACAACTAGGAGGTGTCCACATGGCCTGATAAACACTCTAAACAGCCTACCTGACAACTAGGAGGTGTCCACATGGCCTGAAAACACTCTAAACAGCCTACCTGACAACTAGGAGGTGTCCACATGGCCTGATAAACACTCTAAACAGCCTACCCTACAACTAGGAGGTGTCCACATGGCCTGATAAACACTCTAAACAGCCTAAACAACTAGGAGGTGTCCACATGGCCTGAACTCTAAACAGCCTACCCTACAACTAGGAGGTGTCCACATGGCCTGATAAACACTCTAAACAGCCTAAAACAACAGGAGGTGTCCACATGGCCTGATAAACACTCTAAACAGCCTACCTGACAACTAGGAGGTGTCCACATGGCCTGATAAACACTCTAAACAGCCTACCTGACAACTAGGAGGTGTCCACATGGCCTGATAAACACTCTAAACAGCCTACCTACAACTAGGAGGTGTCCACATGGCCTGATAAACACTCTAAACAGCCTACCCTACAACTAGGAGGTGTCCACATGGCCTGATAAACACTCTAAACAGCCTACCTGACAACTAGGAGGTGTCCACATGGCCTGATAAACACTCTAAACAGCCTACCTGACAACTAGGAGGTGTCCACATGGCCTGATAAACACTCTAAACAGCCTACCTGACAACTAGGAGGTGTCCACATGGCCTGATAAACACTCTAAACAGCCTACCTGACAACTAGGAGGTGTCCACATGGCCTGATAAACACTCTAAACAGCCTACCCTGACAACTAGGAGGTGTCCACATGGCCTGATAAACACTCTAAACAGCCTACCTACAACTAGGAGGTGTCCACATGGCCTGATAAACACTCTAAACAGCCTACCCTACAACTAGGAGGTGTCCACATGGCCTGATAAACACTCTAAACAGCCTACCTGACAACTAGGAGGTGTCCACATGGCCTGATAAACACTCTAAACAGCCTACCTGACAACTAGGAGGTGTCCACATGGCCTGATAAACACTCTAAACAGCCTACCCTACAACTAGGAGGTGTCCACATGGCCTGATAAACACTCTAAACAGCCTACCCTGACAACTAGGAGGTGTCCACATGGCCTGATAAACACTCTAAACAGCCTACCCTACAACTAGGAGGTGTCCACATGGCCTGATAAACACTCTAAACAGCCTACCTGACAACTAGGAGGTGTCCACATGGCCTGATAAACACTCTAAACAGCCTACCTGACAACTAGGCCTGGCCTGATAAACACTCTAAACAGCCTACCTGACAACTAGGAGGTGTCCACATGGCCTGATAAACACTCTAAACAGCCTACCTGACAACTAGGAGGTGTCCACATGGCCTGATAAACACTCTAAACAGCCTACCTGACAACTAGGAGGTGTCCACATGGCCTGATAAACACTCTAAACACCTACCTGACAACTAGGAGGTGTCCACATGGCCTGATAAACACTCTAAACAGCCTACCCTGACAACTAGGAGGTGTCCACATGGCCTGATAAACACTCTAAACAGCCTACCCTACAACTAGGAGGTGTCCACATGGCCTGATAAACACTCTAAACAGCCTACCTGACAACTAGGAGGTGTCCACATGGCCTGATAAACACTCTAAACAGCCTACCTGACAACTAGGAGGTGTCCACATGGCCTGATAAACACTCTAAACAGCCTACCTGACAACTAGGAGGTGTCCACATGGCCTGATAAACACTCTAAACAGCCTACCTGACAACTAGGAGGTGTCCACATGGCCTGATAAACACTCTAAACAGCCTACCCTGACAACTAGGAGGTGTCCACATGGCCTGATAAACACTCTAAACAGCCTACCCTGACAACTAGGAGGTGTCCACATGGCCTGATAAACACTCTAAACAGCCTACCTGACAACTAGGAGGTGTCCACATGGCCTGATAAACACTCTAAACAGCCTACCCTACAACTAGGAGGTGTCCACATGGCCTGATAAACACTCTAAACAGCCTACCCTACAACTAGGAGGTGTCCACATGGCCTGATAAACACTCTAAACAGCCTACCTGACAACTAGGAGGTGTCCACATGGCCTGATAAACACTCTAAACAGCCTACCCTACAACTAGGAGGTGTCCACATGGCCTGATAAACACTCTAAACAGCCTACCTGACAACTAGGAGGTGTCCACATGGCCTGGTAAACACTCTAAACAGCCTACCTGACAACTAGGAGGTGTCCACATGGCCTGATAAACACTCTAAACAGCCTACCTGACAACTAGGAGGTGTCCACATGGCCTGATAAACACTCTAAACAGCCTACCTGACAACTAGGAGGTGTCCACATGGCCTGGTAAACACTCTAAACAGCCTACCTGACAACTAGGGTGTCCACATGGCCTGATAAACACTCTAAACAGCCTACCTGACAACTAGGTGTCCACATGGCCTGATAAACACTCTAAACAGCCTACCCTACTACTAGGAGGTGTCCACATGGCCTGGTAAACACTCTAAACAGCCTACCCTACAACTAGGAGGTGTCCACATGGCCTGATAAACACTCTAAACAGCCTACCTAAACAGGTGTCCACATGGCCTGATAAACACTCTAAACAGCCTACCCTACAACTAGGAGGTGTCCACATGGCCTGATAAACACTCTAAACAGCCTACCTGACAACTAGGAGGTGTCCACATGGCCTGATAAACACTCTAAACAGCCTACCTGACAACTAGGAGGTGTCCACATGGCCTGATAAACACTCTAAACAGCCTACCTGACAACTAGGAGGTGTCCACATGGCCTGATAAACACTCTAAACAGCCTACCTGACAACTAGGAGGTGTCCACATGGCCTGGTAAACACTCTAAACAGCCTACCTGACAACTAGGAGGTGTCCACATGGCCTGATAAACACTCTAAACAGCCTACCTGACAACTAGGAGGTGTCCACATGGCCTGATAAACACTCTAAACAGCCTACCTGACAACTAGGAGGTGTCCACATGGCCTGATAAACACTCTAAACAGCCTACCTGACAACTAGGAGGTGTCCACATGGCCTGATAAACACTCTAAACAGCCTACCTGACAACTAGGAGGTGTCCACATGGCCTGATAAACACTCTAAACAGCCTACCTACAACTAGGAGGTGTCCACATGGCCTGATAAACACTCTAAACAGCCTACCTGACAACTAGGAGGTGTCCACATGGCCTGATAAACACTCTAAACAGCCTACCTGACAACTAGGAGGTGTCCACATGGCCTGATAAACACTCTAAACAGCCTACCTGACAACTAGGAGGTGTCCACATGGCCTGATAAACACTCTAAACAGCCTACCTGACAACTAGGAGGTGTCCACATGGCCTGATAAACACTCTAAACAGCCTACCCTACAACTAGGAGGTGTCCACATGGCCTGATAAACACTCTAAACAGCCTACCCTACAACTAGGAGGTGTCCACATGGCCTGATAAACACTCTAAACAGCCTACCTGACAACTAGGAGGTGTCCACATGGCCTGATAAACACTCTAAACAGCCTACCCTACAACTAGGAGGTGTCCACATGGCCTGATAAACACTCTAAACAGCCTACCTGACAACTAGGAGGTGTCCACATGGCCTGATAAACACTCTAAACAGCCTACCTGACAACTAGGAGGTGTCCACATGGCCTGATAAACACTCTAAACAGCCTACCCTACAACTAGGAGGTGTCCACATGGCCTGATAAACACTCTAAACAGCCTACCCTACAACTAGGAGGTGTCCACATGGCCTGATAAACACTCTAAACAGCCTACCTGACAACTAGGAGGTGTCCACATGGCCTGATAAACACTCTAAACAGCCTACCTGACAACTAGGAGGTGTCCACATGGCCTGATAAACACTCTAAACAGCCTACCTGACAACTAGGAGGTGTCCACATGGCCTGGTAAACACTCTAAACAGCCTACCTGACAACTAGGAGGTGTCCACATGGCCTGATAAACACTCTAAACAGCCTACCTGACAACTAGGAGGTGTCCACATGGCCTGATAAACACTCTAAACAGCCTACCCTACAACTAGGAGGTGTCCACATGGCCTGATAAACACTCTAAACAGCCTACCTGACAACTAGGAGGTGTCCACATGGCCTGATAAACACTCTAAACAGCCTACCCTACAACTAGGAGGTGTCCACATGAACTGATAAACACTCTAAACAGCCTACCTGACAACTAACAGGTGTCCACATGGCCTGATAAACACTCTACACAGCCTACCCTACAACTAGGAGGTTTCCACATGAACTGATAAACACTCTAAACAGCCTACTCTACAACTAGGAGGTGTACACATGGCCTGATAAACACTCTAAACAGCCTACCCTACAACTAGGAGGTGTCCACATGGCCTGATAAACACTCTAAACAGCCTACCTGACAACTAGGAGGTGTCCACATGGCCTGATAAACACTCTAAACAGCCTACCCTACAACTAGGAGGTGTCCACATGGCCTGGTAAACACTCTAAACAGCCTACCCTACAACTAGGAGGTGTCCACATGGCCTGGTAAACACTCTAAACAGCCTACCTGGCCACATGGCCTGATAAACACTCTAAACAGCCTACCTGACAACTAGGAGGTGTCCACATGGCCTGATAAACACTCTAAACAGCCTACCTGACAACTAGGAGGTGTCCACATGGCCTGATAAACACTCTAAACAGCCTACCTGACAACTAGGAGGTGTCCACATGGCCTGATAAACACTCTAAACAGCCTACCCTACAACTAGGAGGTGTCCACATGGCCTGATAAACACTCTAAACAGCCTACCCTACTACTAGGAGGTGTCCACATGGCCTGATAAACACTCTAAACAGCCTACCCTACTACTAGGTGTCCACATGGCCTGATAAACACTCTAAACAGCCTACCTGACAACTAGGAGGTGTCCACATGGCCTGATAAACACTCTAAACAGCCTACCCTACAACTAGGAGGTGTCCACATGGCCTGATAAACACTCTAAACAGCCTACCCTACAACTAGGAGGTGTCCACATGGCCTGATAAACACTCTAAACAGCCTACCTGACAACTAGGAGGTGTCCACATGGCCTGATAAACACTCTAAACAGCCTACCTGACAACTAGGAGGTGTCCACATGGCCTGATAAACACTCTAAACAGCCTACCTGACAACTAGGAGGTGTCCACATGGCCTGATAAACACTCTAAACAGCCTACCTGACAACTAGGAGGTGTCCACATGGCCTGATAAACACTCTAAACAGCCTACCTGACAACTAGGAGGTGTCCACATGGCCTGATAAACACTCTAAACAGCCTACCTGACAACTAGGAGGTGTCCACATGGCCTGATAAACACTCTAAACAGCCTACCTGACAACTAGGAGGTGTCCACATGGCCTGATAAACACTCTAAACAGCCTACCTGACAACTAGGAGGTGTCCACATGGCCTGATAAACACTCTAAACAGCCTACCCTACAACTAGGAGGTGTCCACATGGCCTGATAAACACTCTAAACAGCCTACCCTACAACTAGGAGGTGTCCACATGGCCTGATAAACACTCTAAACAGCCTACCCTACAACTAGGAGGTGTCCACATGGCCTGATAAACACTCTAAACAGCCTACCCTGACAACTAGGAGGTGTCCACATGGCCTGATAAACACTCTAAACAGCCTACCTGACAACTAGGAGGTGTCCACATGGCCTGATAAACACTCTAAACAGCCTACCTGACAACTAGGAGGTGTCCACATGGCCTGATAAACACTCTAAACAGCCTACCCTACAACTAGGAGGTGTCCACATGGCCTGATAAACACTCTAAACAGCCTACCCTACAACTAGGAGGTGTCCACATGGCCTGATAAACACTCTAAACAGCCTACCCTACAACTAGGAGGTGTCCACATGGCCTGATAAACACTCTAAACAGCCTACCCTACAACTAGGAGGTGTCCACATGGCCTGGTAAACACTCTAAACAGCCTACCTGACAACTAGGAGGTGTCCACATGGCCTGATAAACACTCTAAACAGCCTACCTGACAACTAGGAGGTGTCCACATGGCCTGATAAACACTCTAAACAGCCTACCTGACAACTAGGAGGTGTCCACATGGCCTGATAAACACTCTAAACAGCCTACCTGACAACTAGGAGGTGTCCACATGGCCTGATAAACACTCTAAACAGCCTACCCTACAACTAGGAGGTGTCCACATGGCCTGATAAACACTCTAAACAGCCTACCTGACAACTAGGAGGTGTCCACATGGCCTGATAAACACTCTAAACAGCCTACCCTACAACTAGGAGGTGTCCACATGGCCTGATAAACACTCTAAACAGCCTACCTGACAACTAGGGAGGTGTCCACATGGCCTGACAACTAGGAGGTGTCCACATGGCCTGATAAACACTCTAAACAGCCTACCTGACAACTAGGAGGTGTCCACATGGCCTGGTAAACACTCTAAACAGCCTACCTGACAACTAGGAGGTGTCCACATGGCCTGATAAACACTCTAAACAGCCTACCTGACAACTAGGAGGTGTCCACATGGCCTGATAAACACTCTAAACAGCCTACCTGACAACTAGGAGGTGTCCACATGGCCTGATAAACACTCTAAACAGCCTACCTGACAACTAGGAGGTGTCCACATGGCCTGATAAACACTCTAAACAGCCTACCTGACAACTAGGAGGTGTCCACATGGCCTGATAAACACTCTAAACAGCCTACCTGACAACTAGGAGGTGTCCACATGGCCTGATAAACACTCTAAACAGCCTACCCTGACAACTAGGAGGTGTCCACATGGCCTGATAAACACTCTAAACAGCCTACCTGACAACTAGGAGGTGTCCACATGGCCTGATAAACACTCTAAACAGCCTACCCTGACAACTAGGAGGTGTCCACATGGCCTGATAAACACTCTAAACAGCCTACCTGACAACTAGGAGGTGTCCACATGGCCTGATAAACACTCTAAACAGCCTACCTGACAACTAGGAGGTGTCCACATGGCCTGATAAACACTCTAAACAGCCTACCTGACAACTAGGAGGTGTCCAGGCCTGTCCTCTAAACATGGCCTGATAAACACTCTAAACAGCCTACCTGACAACTAGGAGGTGTCCACATGGCCTGATAAACACTCTAAACAGCCTACCCTACAACTAGGAGGTGTCCACATGGCCTGATAAACACTCTAAACAGCCTACCCTACAACTAGGAGGTGTCCACATGGCCTGATAAACACTCTAAACAGCCTACCCTACAACTAGGAGGTGTCCACATGGCCTGATAAACACTCTAAACAGCCTACCCTACAACTAGGAGGTGTCCACATGGCCTGATAAACACTCTAAACAGCCTACCTGACAACTAGGAGGTGTCCACATGGCCTGATAAACACTCTAAACAGCCTACCTGACAACAGGAGGTGTCCACATGGCCTGATAAACACTCTAAACAGCCTACCTACAACTAGGAGGTGTCCACATGGCCTGATAAACACTCTAAACAGCCTACCTGACAACTAGGAGGTGTCCACATGGCCTGATAAACACTCTAAACAGCCTACCCTACAACTAGGAGGTGTCCACATGGCCTGATAAACACTCTAAACAGCCTACCCTACAACTAGGAGGTGTCCACATGGCCTGGTAAACACTCTAAACAGCCTACCTGACAACTAGGAGGTGTCCACATGGCCTGATAAACACTCTAAACAGCCTACCTGACAACTAGGAGGTGTCCACATGGCCTGATAAACACTCTAAACAGCCTACCTGACAACTAGGAGGTGTCCACATGGCCTGATAAACACTCTAAACAGCCTACCCTACAACTAGGAGGTGTCCACATGGCCTGATAAACACTCTAAACAGCCTACCCTACAACTAGGAGGTGTCCACATGGCCTGATAAACACTCTAAACAGCCTACCTGACAACTAGGAGGTGTCCACATGGCCTGATAAACACTCTAAACAGCCTACCCTGACAACTAGGAGGTGTCCACATGGCCTGATAAACACTCTAAACAGCCTACCTGACAACTAGGAGGTGTCCACATGGCCTGATAAACACTCTAAACAGCCTACCTGACAACTAGGAGGTGTCCACATGGCCTGATAAACACTCTAAACAGCCTACCTGACAACTAGGAGGTGTCCACATGGCCTGATAAACACTCTAAACAGCCTACCTGACAACTAGGAGGTGTCCACATGGCCTGATAAACACTCTAAACAGCCTACCTGACAACTAGGAGGTGTCCACATGGCCTGATAAACACTCTAAACAGCCTACCCTACAACTAGGAGGTGTCCACATGGCCTGATAAACACTCTAAACAGCCTACCCTACAACTAGGAGGTGTCCACATGGCCTGATAAACACTCTAAACAGCCTACCTGACAACTAGGAGGTGTCCACATGGCCTGATAAACACTCTAAACAGCCTACCTGACAACTAGGAGGTGTCCACATGGCCTGATAAACACTCTAAACAGCCTACCCTACAACTAGGAGGTGTCCACATGGCCTGATAAACACTCTAAACAGCCTACCTGACAACTAGGAGGTGTCCACATGGCCTGATAAACACTCTAAACAGCCTACCCTGACAACTAGGAGGTGTCCACATGGCCTGATAAACACTCTAAACAGCCTACCTGACAACTAGGAGGTGTCCACATGGCCTGATAAACACTCTAAACAGCCTACCTGACAACTAGGAGGTGTCCACATGGCCTGATAAACATGGCCTAAACACTCTAAACAGCCTACCTGACAACTAGGAGGTGTCCACATGGCCTGATAAACACTCTAAACAGCCTACCCTACAACTAGGAGGTGTCCACATGGCCTGATAAACACTCTAAACAGCCTACCCTACAACTAGGAGGTGTCCACAGGTGTCCACATGGCCTGGCCTGATAAACACTCTAAACAGCCTACCCTACAACTAGGAGGTGTCCACATGGCCTGATAAACACTCTAAACAGCCTACCTGACAACTAGGAGGTGTCCACATGGCCTGATAAACACTCTAAACAGCCTACCTGACAACTAGGAGGTGTCCACATGGCCTGATAAACACTCTAAACAGCCTACCCTACAACTAGGAGGTGTCCACATGGCCTGATAAACACTCTAAACAGCCTACCCTACAACTAGGAGGTGTCCACATGGCCTGATAAACACTCTAAACAGCCTAAACAGCCACATGGCCTGATAAA
Organism: Oncorhynchus nerka; assembly: GCF_034236695.1. Classification (NCBI taxonomy): domain Eukaryota; kingdom Metazoa; phylum Chordata; class Actinopteri; order Salmoniformes; family Salmonidae; genus Oncorhynchus; species Oncorhynchus nerka. The sequence continues at coordinate 84,909,403 of NC_088407.1, forward strand.
CACTCTAAACAGCCTACCCTACAACTAGGAGGTGTCCACATGGCCTGATAAACACTCTAAACAGCCTACCTGACAACTAGGAGGTGTCCACATGGCCTGATAAACACTCTAAACAGCCTACCTGACAACTAGGAGGTGTCCACATGGCCTGCCTACCTGACAACTAGGAGGTAAACACTCTAAACAGCCTACCTGACAACTAGGAGGTGTCCACATGGCCTGATAAACACTCTAAACAGCCTACCTGACAACTAGGAGGTGTCCACATGGCCTGATAAACACTCTAAACAGCCTACCTGACAACTAGGAGGTGTCCACATGGCCTGATAAACACTCTAAACAGCCTACCTGACAACTAGGAGGTGTCCACATGGCCTGATAAACACTCTAAACAGCCTACCTGACAACTAGGAGGTGTCCACATGGCCTGATAAACACTCTAAACAGCCTACCACAACTATGGCCTGATAAACACTCTAAACAGCCTACCTGACAACTAGGAGGTGTCCACATGGCCTGATAAACACTCTAAACAGCCTACCTGACAACTAGGAGGTGTCCACATGGCCTGATAAACACTCTAAACAGCCTACCTGACAACTAGGAGGTGTCCACATGGCCTGATAAACACTCTAAACAGCCTACCTGACAACTAGGAGGTGTCCACATGGCCTGATAAACACTCTAAACACTCTAAACAGCCTAAACAGCCTACCCTACAACTAGGAGGTGTCCACATGGCCTGATAAACACTCTAAACAGCCTACCCTACAACTAGGAGGTGTCCACATGGCCTGATAAACACTCTAAACAGCCTACCCAGCCTACCCTACAACTAGGAGGTGTCCACATGGCCTGATAAACACTCTAAACAGCCTACCCTACAACTAGGAGGTGTCCACATGGCCTGATAAACACTCTAAACAGCCTACCTGACAACTAGGAGGTGTCCACATGGCCTGATAAACACTCTAAACAGCCTACCCTACAACTAGGAGGTGTCCACATGGCCTGATAAACACTCTAAACAGCCTACCTGACAACTAGGAGGTGTCCACATGGCCTGATAAACACTCTAAACAGCCTACCCTACAACTAGGAGGTGTCCACATGGCCTGATAAACACTCTAAACAGCCTACCCTACTACTAGGAGGTGTCCACATGGCCTGGTAAACACTCTAAACAGCCTACCTGACAACTAGGTGTCCACATGGCCTGATAAACACTCTAAACAGCCTACCTGACAACTAGGTGTCCACATGGCCTGATAAACACTCTAAACAGCCTACCTGACAACTAGGTGTCCACATGGCCTGATAAACACTCTAAACAGCCTACCCTACAACTAGGAGGTGTCCACATGGCCTGGTAAACACTCTAAACAGCCTACCCTACAACCACATGGCCTGGTGCCTACCCTACAACTAGGAGGTTCCACATGGCCTGATAAACACTCTAAACAGCCTACCCTACAACTAGGAGGTGTCCACATGGCCTGATAAACACTCTAAACAGCCTACCTGACAACTAGGAGGTGTCCACATGGCCTGGTAAACACTCTAAACAGCCTACCTGACAACTAGGAGGTGTCCACATGGCCTGATAAACACTCTAAACAGCCTACCTGACAACTAGGAGGTGTCCACATGGCCTGATAAACACTCTAAATAGCCTACCTGACAACTAGGAGGTGTCCACATGGCCTGGTAAACACTCTAAACAGCCTACCTGACAACTAGGAGGTGTCCACATGGCCTGGTAAACACTCTAAACAGCCTACCTGACAACTAGGAGGTGTCCACATGGCCTGATAAACACTCTAAACAGCCTACCTGACAACTAGGAGGTGTCCACATGGCCTGATAAACACTCTAAACAGCCTACCTGACAACTAGGAGGTGTCCACATGGCCTGATAAACACTCTAAACAGCCTACCTGACAACTAGGAGGTGTCCACATGGCCTGATAAACACTCTAAACAGCCTACCTCTAAACTGACAACTAGGAGGTGTCCACATGGCCTGATAAACACTCTAAACAGCCTACCTGACAACTAGGAGGTGTCCACATGGCCTGATAAACACTCTAAACAGCCTACCTGACAACTAGGAGGTGTCCACATGGCCTGATAAACACTCTAAACAGCCTACCTGACAACTAGGAGGTGTCCACATGGCCTGATAAACACTCATGACAACTAGCCACATGGCCTGATAAACACTCTAAACAGCCTACCTACAACTAGGAGGTGTCCACATGGCCTGAAACACTAAACACTCTAAACAGCCTGGCCTGACCTACAGCCTACTAGGAGGTGTCCACATGGCCTGGTAAACACTCTAAACAGCCTACCTGACAACTAGGAGGTGTCCACATGGCCTGATAAACACTCTAAACAGCCTACCCTACAACTAGGAGGTGTCCACATGGCCTGATAAACACTCTAAACAGCCTACCTGACAACTAGGAGGTGTCCACATGGCCTGATAAACACTCTAAACAGCCTACCCTACAACTAGGAGGTGTCCACATGGCCTGATAAACACTCTAAACAGCCTACCCTACAACTAGGAGGTGTCCACATGGCCTGATAAACACTCTAAACAGCCTACCCTACTACTAGGAGGTGTCCACATGGCCTGATAAACACTCTAAACAGCCTACCTGACAACTAGGAGGTGTCCACATGGCCTGATAAACACTCTAAACAGCCTACCTGACAACTAGGAGGTGTCCACATGGCCTGATAAACACTCTAAACAGCCTACCTGACAACTAGGAGGTGTCCACATGGCCTGATAAACAAAACAGCCTAAACAGCCTACCTGATAAACACTCTAAACAGCCTACCTGACAACTAGGTGTCCACATGGCCTGATAAACACTCTAAACAGCCTACCCTACTACTAGGAGGTGTCCACATGGCCTGGTAAACACTCTAAACAGCCTACCCTACAACTAGGAGGTAACACTCTAAACAGTCCACAACTAGAGGTGGCCTGATAAACACTGTCCACATGGCCTGATAAACACTCTAAACAGCCTACCCTACAACTAGGAGGTGTCCACATGGCCTGGTAAACACTCTAAACAGCCTACCCTACAACTAGGAGGTGTCCACATGGCCTGATAAACACTCTAAACAGCCTACCCTACAACTAGGAGGTGTCCACATGGCCTGATAAACACTCTAAACAGCCTACCTGACAACTAGGAGGTGTCCACATGGCCTGATAAACACTCTAAACAGCCTACCTGACAACTAGGAGGTGTCCACATGGCCTGATAAACACTCTAAACAGCCTACCTGACAACTAGGAGGTGTCCTACATGGCCTGATAAACACTCTAAACAGCCTACCCACAACTAGGGTGTCCACATGGCCTGGCCTGGCCTGATAAACACTCTAAACAGCCTACCCTACAACTAGGAGGTGTCCACATGGCCTGGTAAACACTCTAAACAGCCTACCTGACAACTAGGAGTTGTCCACATGGCCTGGTAAACACTCTAAACAGCCTACCCTACAACTAGGAGGTGTCCACATGGCCTGATAAACACTCTAAACAGCCTACCTGACAACTAGGAGGTGTCCACATGGCCTGATAAACACTCTAAACAGCCTACCTGACAACTAGGAGGTGTCCACATGGCCTGATAAACACTCTAAACAGCCTACCTGACAACTAGGAGGTGTCCACATGGCCTGATAAACACTCTAAACAGCCTACCCTACAACTAGGAGGTGTCCACATGGCCTGATAAACACTCTAAACAGCCTACCTGACAACTAGGAGGTGTCCACATGGCCTGGTAAACACTCTAAACAGCCTACCTGACAACTAGGAGGTGTCCACATGGCCTGATAAACACCATAAACAGCCTACCTGACAACTAGCCACATGGCCTGACCTATCAGATCAACAACCTGTACAACTAGGAGCTAGATGTACTGGCCTGTTATGGTTATAGTACTGTGGTAGTCTAGATGTACCGGCCTGTTACAGCCACTGTTATGGTACTGTTACAGGTTATGGTACTAGATGTACCGGCCTGTTACAGCCAGTTATGGTACTGTGGTAGTCTAGATGTACCGGCCTGTTACAGCCAGTTATGGTACTGTGGTAGTCTAGATGTACCCAGTTATGGTACTGTGGTAGTCTAGATGTACCGGCCTTATTACAGGTAGTTAGATGGTTACTGTTATGGTAGTCTAGATGTACCGGCCTGTTACAGCCAGTTATGGTACTGTGGTAGTCTAGATGTACCGGCCTGTTACAGCCAGTTATGGTACTGTGGTAGTCTAGATGTACCGGCCTGTTACAGCCAGTTATGGTACTGTGGTAGTCTAGATGTACCGGCCTGTTACAGCCAGTTATGGTACTGTGGTAGTCTAGATGTACCGGCCTATTACAGCCAGTTATGGTACTGTGGTAGTCTAGATGTACCGGCCTGTTACAGCCTGTATGGTACTGTGGTAGTCTATTACAGCCAGTTATGGTACTGTGGTAGTCTAGATGTACCGGCCTGTTACAGCCAGTTATGGTACTGTGGTAGTCTAGATGTACCGGCCTGTTACAGCCAGTTATGGTACTGTGGTAGTCTAGATGTACCCTGGCCTGTTACAGCCAGTTATGGTACTGTGGTAGTCTAGATGTACCGGCCTGTTACAGCCAGTTATGGTACTGTGGTAGTCTAGATGTACCGGCCTGTTACAGCCAGTTATGGTACTGTGGTAGTCTAGATGTACCGGCCTGTTACAGCCAGTTATGGTACTGTGGTAGTCTAGATGTACCGGCCTGTTACAGCCAGTTATGGTACTGTGGTAGTCTAGATGTACCGGCCTGTTACAGCCAGTTATGGTACTGTGGTAGTCTAGATGTACCGGCCTATTACAGCCAGTTATGGTACTGTGGTAGTCTAGATGTACCGGCCTATTACAGCCAGTTATGGTACTGTGGTAGTCTAGATGTACCGGCCTGTTACAGCCAGTTATGGTACTGTGGTAGTCTAGATGTACCGGCCTATTACAGCCAGTTATGGTACTGTGGTAGTCTAGATGTACCGGCCTATTACAGCCAGTTATGGTACTGTGGTAGTCTAGATGTACCGGCCTATTACAGCCAGTTATGGTACTGTGGTAGTCTAGATGTACCGGCCTGTTACGGTTATGGTACTGTGGTAGTCTAGATGTATGGTTAAGGTACTGTGGTAGTCTAGATGTACCGGTCTGTTACGGTTATGGTACTGTGGTAGTCTAGATGTACCGGCCTGTTACGGTTATGGTACTGTGGTAGTCTAGATGTACCGGCCTGTTACGGTTATGGTACTGTGGTAGTCTAGATGTACCGGCCTGTTACGGTTATGGTACTGTGGTAGTCTAGATGTACCGGCCTGTTACGGTTATGGTACTGTGGTAGTCTAGATGTACCGGCCTATTACAGCCAGTTATGGTACTGTGGTAGTCTAGATGTACCGGCCTGTTACAGCCAGTTATGGTACTGTGGTAGTCTAGATGTACCGGCCTATTACAGCCAGTTATGGTACTGTGGTAGTCTAGATGTACCGGCCTATTACAGCCAGTTATGGTACTGTGGTAGTCTAGATGTACCGGCCTGTTACAGCCAGTTATGGTACTGTGGTAGTCTAGATGTACCGGCCTATTACAGCCAGTTATGGTACTGTGGTAGTCTAGATGTACCGGCCTGTTACAGCCAGTTATGGTACTGTGGTAGTCTAGATGTACCGGCCTATTACAGCCAGTTATGGTACTGTGGTAGTCTAGATGTACCGGCCTGTTACAGCCAGTTATGGTACTGTGGTAGTCTAGATGTACCGGCCTGTTACAGCCAGTTATGGTACTGTGGTAGTAGATGTACCGGCCTGTTACAGATGGTACTGTGGTAGTCTAGATGTACCGGCCTGTTACAGCCAGTTATGGTACTGTGGTAGTCTAGATGTACCGGCCTATTACAGCCAGTTATGGTACTGTGGTAGTCTAGATGTACCGGCCTGTTACAGCCAGTTATGGTACTGTGGTAGTCTAGATGTACCGGCCTGTTACGGTTATGGTACTGTGGTAGTCTAGATGTACCGGCCTTACAGTTATGGTACAGCCAGTTATGGTACTGTGGTAGTCTAGATGTACCGGCCTGTTACAGCCAGTTATGGTACTGTGGTAGTCTAGATGTACCGGCCTGTTACAGCCAGTTATGGTACTGTGGTAGTCTAGATGTACCGGCCTGTTACAGCCAGTTATGGTACTGTGGTAGTCTAGATGTACCGGCCTATTACAGCCAGTTATGGTACTGTGGTAGTCTAGATGTACCGGCCTGTTACAGCCAGTTATGGTACTGTGGTAGTCTAGATGTACCGGCCTGTTACAGCCAGTTATGGTACTGTGGTAGTCTAGATGTACCGGCCTATTACAGCCAGTTATGGTACTGTGGTAGTCTAGATGTACCGGCCTGTTATGGTTATGGTACTGTGGTAGTCTAGATGTACCGGCCTGTTACGGTTATGGTACTGTGGTAGTCTAGATGTACCGGCCTGTTACGGTTATGGTACTGTGGTAGTCTAGATGTACCGGCCTATTACAGCCAGTTATGGTACTGTGGTAGTCTAGATGTACCGGCCTGTTACGGTTATGGTACTGTGGTAGTCTAGATGTACCGGCCTATTACAGCCAGTTATGGTACTGTGGTAGTCTAGATGTACCGGCCTGTTACAGCCAGTTATGGTACTGTGGTAGTCTAGATGTACCGGCCTATTACAGCCAGTTAGTCTAGATGGTACTGTGTCTGTGGTAGATGTACCGGCCTAGTTATGGTACTGTGGTAGTCTAGATGTACCGGCTGTTACAGCCAGTTATGGTACTGTGGTAGTCTAGATGTACCGGCCTGTTACAGCCAGTTATGGTACTGTGGTAGTCTAGATGTACCGGCCTATTACAGCCAGTTATGGTACTGTGGTAGTCTAGATGTACCGGCCTATTACAGCCAGTTATGGTACTGTGGTAGTCTAGATGTACTGTGGTACCCTGTTACGCCTGTTACAGATGTACCAGTTATGGTACTGTGGTAGTCTAGATGTACCGGCCTGTTACAGGTTATGGTACTGTGGTAGACTAGATGTACCGGCCTGTTATGGTTATGGTACTGTGGTAGTCTAGATGTACCGGCCTGTTACAGCCAGTTATGGTACTGTGGTAGTCTAGATGTACCGGCCTATTACAGCCAGTTATGGTACTGTGGTAGTCTAGATGTACCGGCCTGTTACAGCCAGTTATGGTACTGTGGTAGTCTAGATGTACCGGCCTATTACAGCCAGTTATGGTACTGTGGTAGTCTAGATGTACCGGCCTATTACAGCCAGTTATGGTACTGTGGTAGTCTAGATGTACCGGCCTGTTACAGCCAGTTATGGTACTGTGGTAGTCTAGATGTACCGGCCTGTTACAGCCAGTTATGGTACTGTGGTAGACTAGATGTACCGGCCTGTTACAGCCAGTTATGGTACTGTGGTAGTCTAGATGTACCGTATTACAGCCAGTTATGGTACTGTGGTAGTCTAGATGTACCGGCCTGTTACAGCCAGTTATGGTACTGTGGTAGACTAGATGTACCGGCCTGTTATGGTTATGGTACTGTGGTAGTCTAGATGTACCGGCCTGTTACAGCCAGTTATGGTACTGTGGTAGTCTAGATGTACCGGCCTGTTACAGCCAGTTATGGTACTGTGGTAGTCTAGATGTACCGGCCTGTTACAGCCAGTTATGGTACTGTGGTAGTCTAGATGTACCGGCCTGTTACAGCCAGTTATGGTACTGTGGTAGTCTAGATGTACCGGCCTGTTACAGCCAGTTATGGTACTGTGGTAGTCTAGATGTACCGGCCTGTTACAGCTGTAGTAGTCAGTTATGGTACTGTTATGGTACTGTCTAGATGTACCGGCCTATTACAGCCAGTTATGGTACTGTGGTAGTCTAGATGTACTGGCCTGTTACAGCCAGTTATGGTACTGTGGTAGTCTAGATGTACCGGCCTATTACAGCCAGTTATGGTACTGTGGTAGTCTAGATGTACCGGCCTATTACAGCCAGTTATGGTACTGTGGTAGTCTAGATGTACCTGCCTGTTACAGTTATGGTATGTGGTAGTCTAGATGTACCGGCTTGTTACAGCCAGTTATGGTACTGTGGTAGTCTAGATGTACCGGCCTGTTACAGCCAGTTATGGTACTGTGGTAGTCTAGATGTACCGGCCTGTTACAGCCAGTTATGGTACTGTGGTAGTCTAGATGTACCGGCCTGTTACAGCCAGTTATGGTACTGTGGTAGTCTAGATGTACCGGCCTGTTACAGCCAGTTATGGTACTGTGGTAGTCTAGATGTACCGGCCTGTTACAGCCAGTTATGGTACTGTGGTAGTCTAGATGTACCGGCCTATTACAGCCAGTTATGGTACTGTGGTAGTCTAGATGTACCGGCCTGTTACAGCCAGTTATGGTACTGTGGTAGTCTAGATGTACCGGCCTATTACAGCCAGTTATGGTACTGTGGTAGTCTAGATGTACCGGCCTATTACAGCCAGTTATGGTACTGTGGTAGTCTAGATGTACCGGCCTATTACAGCCAGTTATGGTACTGTGGTAGTCTAGATGTACCGGCCTATTACAGCCAGTTATGGTACTGTGGTAGTCTAGATGTACCGGCCTGTTACGGTTATGGTACTGTGGTAGTCTAGATGTACCGGCCTGTTATGGTTAAGGTACTGTGGTAGTCTAGATGTACCGGTCTGTTACGGTTATGGTACTGTGGTAGTCTAGATGTACCGGCCTGTTACAGCCAGTTATGGTACTGTGGTAGTCTAGATGTACCGGCCTGTTACGGTTATGGTACTGTGGTAGTCTAGATGTACCGGCCTATTACAGCCAGTTATGGTACTGTGGTAGTCTAGATGTACCGGCCTATTACAGCCAGTTATGGTACTGTGGTAGTCTAGATGTACCGGCCTGTTACAGCCAGTTATGGTACTGTGGTAGTCTAGATGTACCGGCCTATTACAGCCAGTTATGGTACTGTGGTAGTCTAGATGTACCGGCCTATTACAGCCAGTTATGGTACTGTGGTAGTCTAGATGTACCGGCCTGTTACAGCCAGTTATGGTACTGTGGTAGTCTAGATGTACCGGCCTGTTACAGCCAGTTATGGTACTGTGGTAGTCTAGATGTACCGGCCTGTTACAGCCAGTTATGGTACTGTGGTAGTCTAGATGTACCGGCCTGTTACAGCCAGTTATGGTACTGTGGTAGTCTAGATGTACCGGCCTGTTACAGCCAGTTATGGTACTGTGGTAGTCTAGATGTACCGGCCTGTTACAGCCAGTTATGGTACTGTGGTAGTCTAGATGTACCGGCCTGTTACAGCCAGTTATGGTACTGTGGTAGTCTAGATGTACCGGCCTGTTACAGCCAGTTATGGTACTGTGGTAGTCTAGATGTACCGGCCTGTTACAGCCAGTTATGGTACTGTGGTAGTCTAGATGTACCGGCCTATTACAGCCAGTTATGGTACTGTGGTAGTCTAGATGTACCGGCCTGTTACAGCCAGTTATGGTACTGTGGTAGTCTAGATGTACCGGCCTGTTACAGCCAGTTATGGTACTGTGGTAGTCTAGATGTACCGGCCTGTTACAGCCAGTTATGGTACTGTGGTAGTCTAGATGTACCGGCCTATTACAGCCAGTTATGGTACTGTGGTAGTCTAGATGTACCGGCCTATTACAGCCAGTTATGGTACTGTGGTAGTCTAGATGTACCGGCCTGTTACAGCCAGTTATGGTACTGTGGTAGTCTAGATGTACCGGCCTATTACAGCCAGTTATGGTACTGTGGTAGTCTAGATGTACCGGCCTATTACAGCCAGTTATGGTACTGTGGTAGACTAGATGTACCGGCCTGTCATGGTTATGGTACTGTGGTAGTCTAGATGTACCGGTCTGTTATGGTTATGGTACTGTGGTAGTCTAGATGTACCGGCCTGTTATGGTCATGGTACTGTGGTAGTCTAGATGTACCGGCCTATTACAGCCAGTTATGGTACTGTGGTAGTCTAGATGTACCGGCCTGTTACAGCCAGTTATGGTACTGTGGTAGTCTAGATGTACCGGCCTATTACAGCCAGTTATGGTACTGTGGTAGTCTAGATGTACCGGCCTGTTACAGCCAGTTATGGTACTGTGGTAGTCTAGATGTAGTCGGCCTGTTACAGCCAGTTATGGTACTGTGGTAGTCTAGATGTACCGGCCTGTTACAGCCAGTTATGGTACTGTGGTAGTCTAGATGTACCGGCCTGTTACAGCCAGTTATGGTACTGTGGTAGTCTAGATGTACCGGCCTGTTACAGCCAGTTATGGTACTGTGGTAGTCTAGATGTACCGGCCTGTTACAGCCAGTTATGGTACTGTTACAGCCTGTTATGGTTATGGTACTGTGGTAGTCTAGATGTACCGGCCTGTTACAGGTTATGGTACTGTGGTAGTCTAGATGTACCGTCTTAGATGTGGTAGTCTAGATGTACCGGCCTATTACAGCCAGTTATGGTACTGTGGTAGTCTAGATGTACCGGCCTGTTACAGCCAGTTATGGTACTGTGGTAGTCTAGATGTACCGGCCTGTTACAGCCAGTTATGGTACTGTGGTAGTCTAGATGTACCGGCCTATTACAGCCAGTTATGGTACTGTGGTAGTCTAGATGGTACTGTGGTAGTCTAGATGCCTATTACAGCCAGTTATGGTACTGTGGTAGTCTAGATGTACCGGCCTATTACAGCCAGTTATGGTACTGTGGTAGTCTAGATGTACCGGCCTGTTACGGTTATGGTACTGTGGTAGTCTAGATGTACCGGCCTGTTACGGTTATGGTACTGTGGTAGTCTAGATGTACCGGCCTGTTACAGCCAGTTATGGTACTGTGGTAGTCTAGATGTACCGGCCTATTACAGCCAGTTATGGTACTGTGGTAGTCTAGATGTACCGGCCTGTTACAGCCAGTTATGGTACTGTGGTAGTCTAGATGTACCGGCCTATTACAGCCAGTTATGGTACTGTGGTAGTCTAGATGTACCGGCCTGTTACAGCCAGTTATGGTACTGTGGTAGTCTAGATGTACCGGCCTGTTACAGCCAGTTATGGTACTGTGGTAGTCTAGATGTTATGGTACTGTGGTAGTCTAGATGTACCGGCCTGTTACAGCCAGTTATGGTACTGTGGTAGTCTAGATGTACCGGCCTGTTACAGCCAGTTATGGTACTGTGGTAGTCTAGATGTACCGGCCTGTTACAGCCAGTTATGGTACTGTGGTAGTCTAGATGTACCGGCCTGTTACAGCCAGTTATGGTACTGTGGTAGTCTAGATGTACCGGCCTGTTACAGCCAGTTATGGTACTGTGGTAGTCTAGATGTACCGGCCTGTTACAGCCAGTTATGGTACTGTGGTAGACTAGATGTACCGGCCTGTTATGGTTATGGTACTGTGGTAGTCTAGATGTACCGGCCTGTTACAGCCAGTTATGGTACTGTGGTAGTCTAGATGTACCGGCCTATTACAGCCAGTTATGGTACTGTGGTAGTCTAGATGTACCGGCCTGTTATGGTTATGGTACTGTGGTAGTCTAGATGTACCGGCCTGTTACGGTTATGGTACTGTGGTAGTCTAGATGTACCGGCCTGTTATGGTCATGGTACTGTGGTAGTCTAGATGTACCGGCCTATTACAGCCAGTTATGGTACTGTGGTAGTCTAGATGTACCGGCCTGTTATGGTCATGGTACTGTGGTAGTCTAGATGTACCGGCCTATTACAGCCAGTTATGGTACTGTGGTAGTCTAGATGTACCGGCCTATTACAGCCAGTTATGGTACTGTGGTAGACTAGATGTACCGGCCTGTCATGGTTATGGTACTGTGGTAGTCTAGATGTACCGGCCTGTTACATGGTACTGTGGTAGTTAGATGGTACTGGTACTGTGGTAGTAGTCTAGATGTACCGGCCTATTACAGCCAGTTATGGTACTGTGGTAGTCTAGATGTACCGGCCTGTTACAGCCAGTTATGGTACTGTGGTAGTCTAGATGTACCGGCCTATTACAGCCAGTTATGGTACTGTGGTAGTCTAGATGTACCGGCCTATTACAGCCAGTTATGGTACTGTGGTAGTCTAGATGTACCGGCCTGTTACAGCCAGTTATGGTACTGTGGTAGTCTAGATGTACCGGCCTGTTACAGATGTACCAGTTTATGGTACTGTGGTAGTCTAGATGTACCGGCCTGCAGCCAGTTATGGTACTGTGGTAGTCTAGATGTACCGCCTATTACAGCCAGTTATGGTACTGTGGTAGTCTAGATGTACCGGCCTATTACAGCCAGTTATGGTACTGTGGTAGTCTAGATGTACCGGCCTATTACAGCCAGTTATGGTACTGTGGTAGTCTAGATGTACCGGCCTGTTACAGCCAGTTATGGTACTGTGGTAGTCTAGATGTACCGGCCTATTACAGCCAGTTATGGTACTGTGGTAGTCTAGATGTACCGGCCTATTACAGCCAGTTATGGTACTGTGGTAGTCTAGATGTACCGGCCTGTTACAGCCAGTTATGGTACTGTGGTAGTCTAGATGTACCGGCCTGTTACAGCCAGTTATGGTACTGTGGTAGTCTAGATGTACCGGCCTGTTACAGCCAGTTATGGTACTGTGGTAGTCTAGATGTACCGGCCTGTTACAGCCAGTTATGGTACTGTGGTAGTCTAGATGTACCGGCCTGTTACAGCCAGTTATGGTACTGTGGTAGTCTAGATGTACCGGCCTGTTACAGCCAGTTATGGTACTGTGGTAGTCTAGATGTACCGTGTTACAGCCAGTTATGGTACTGTGGTAGTCTAGATGTACCGGCCTGTTACAGCCAGTTATGGTACTGTGGTAGTCTAGATGTACCGGCCTATTACAGCCAGTTATGGTACTGTGGTAGTCTAGATGTACCGGCCTGTTACAGCCAGTTATGGTACTGTGGTAGTCTAGATGTACCGGCCTATTACAGCCAGTTATGGTACTGTGGTAGTCTAGATGTACCGGCCTGTTACAGCCAGTTATGGTACTGTGGTAGTCTAGATGTACCGGCCTGTTACAGCCAGTTATGGTGTGTGGTAGTCTAGATGTACCGGCCTGTTACAGCCAGTTATGGTACTGTGGTAGTCTAGATGTACCGGCCTGTTACAGCCAGTTATGGTACTGTGGTAGTCTAGATGTACCGGCCTGTTACAGCCAGTTATGGTACTGTGGTAGTCTAGATGTACCGGCCTGTTACAGCCAGTTATGGTACTGTGGTAGTCTAGATGTACTAGAGCCAGTTATGGTACTGTGGTAGTCTAGATGTACCGGCCTGTTACAGCCAGTTATGGTACTGTGGTAGTCTAGATGTACCGGCCTGTTACAGCCAGTTATGGTACTGTGGTAGTCTAGATGTGTTACAGCCAGTTATGGTACTGTGGTAGTCTAGATGTACAGCCAGTTATGGTACTGTGGTAGTCTAGATGTACCGGCCTATTACAGCCAGTTATGGTACTGTGGTAGTCTAGATGTACCGGCCTATTACAGCCAGTTATGGTACTGTGGTAGTCTAGATGTACCGGCCTGTTACAGCCAGTTATGGTACTGTGTGGTAGTTATGTCTAGATGTACCGGCCTGTTACAGCCAGTTATGGTACTGTGGTAGTCTAGATGTACCGGCCTGTTACAGCCAGTTATGGTACTGTGGTAGTCTAGATGTACCGGCCTATTACAGCCAGTTATGGTACTGTGGTAGTCTAGATGTACCGGCCTGTTACAGCCAGTTACTGGTACTGTGGTAGTCTAGATGTACCGGCCTGTTACAGCCAGTTATGGTACTGTGGTAGTCTAGATGTACCGGCCTGTTACAGCCAGTTATGGTACTGTGGTAGTCTAGATGTACCGGCCTGTTACAGCCAGTTATGGTACTGTGGTAGTCTAGATGTACCGGCCTGTTACAGCCAGTTATGGTACTGTGGTAGTCTAGATGTACCGGCCTATTACAGCCAGTTATGGTACTGTGGTAGTCTAGATGTACCCGCCTATTACAGCCAGTTATGGTACTGTGGTAGTCTAGATGTACCGGCCTGTTACAGCCAGTTATGGTACTGTTAGTAGTCTAGATGTTACCGGCCTGTTACAGCCAGTTATGGTACTGTGGTAGTCTAGATGTACCGGCCTGTTACAGCCAGTTATGGTACTGTGGTAGTCTAGATGTACCGGCCTGTTACAGCCAGTTATGGTACTGTGGTAGTCTAGATGTACCGGCCTGTTACAGCCAGTTATGGTACTGTGGTAGTCTAGATGTACCGGCCTGTTACAGCCAGTTATGGTACTGTGGTAGTCTAGATGTACCGGCCTGTTACAGCCAGTTATGGTACTGTGGTAGTCTAGATGTACCGGCCTGTTACAGCCAGTTATGGTACTGTGGTAGTCTAGATGTACCGGCCTGTTACAGCCAGTTATGGTACTGTGGTAGTCTAGATGTACAGCCAGTTATGGTACTGTGGTAGTCTAGATGTACCGGCCTGTTACAGCCAGTTATGGTACTGTGGTAGTCTAGATGTACCGGCCTGTTACGGTTATGGTACTGTGGTAGTCTAGATGTACCGGCCTATTACAGCCAGTTATGGTACTGTGGTAGTCTAGATGTACCGGCCTATTACAGCCAGTTATGGTACTGTGGTAGTCTAGATGTACCGGCCTATTACAGCCAGTTATGGTACTGTGGTAGTCTAGATGTACCGGCCTGTTACAGCCAGTTATGGTACTGTGGTAGTCTCGTTCTACATGGTCCTCCTTTAGTATTTTTCTGTATCATTACTTTCTATAGTTCCACCCTGTTTAGGAAACTGATGCTGCTAATTGGTATTCATGTCTTGCATGCCCCGGTACTCTCTCACAGAGGGGTTCTGAGCCTTTGACAGCAGCAAATGGTGTGCATCCGTAAAATATTTTCTACATTTTGTAACGTTACAGACTTAAAAATGTATTTTTGATTGTACTTTTACCCCTTTTTTCTCTCCCCAAATTTTGTGATATCCCATTGGTAGTTACAGTCTTGTCTCATCACTGCAACTCCCCATCGAAGGTCCAGAGCCATGCGTCCTCCGGAACCACGACCCTGCCAAGCTGCACTGCTTCCTAGCACACTGCTCGCTTAACCGGGAAGCCAGCCGGAAGAAACACCGTCCAGCTGGCAACCGGAGTCAGCTTGAAGGTGTCCAGACCGCCACAAGGAGTCGCTAGAGCGTGATGGGACAAGGAAGTGCCGGCAGGTCAAACGACTCTACGCCAATTGTGCACCACCTCATGGGTCTCACGGTCATGGCCGGCTGTGACACGGCCTGGGATCGAAACCTGTAGTCTGTAGTGACGCCTCAAGCACTGCGATGAATAAATAAATTGTAAAAAATTATTCTGATGAATATATCAGTTTAATTTCTATTTGCCATTTATTTTTAACTGTGCTGTTTCAAAAAGTTCTGTATATACATTTTATATACACAGTATATTTTACATGAGTTATCTTGTTATTAGTCCCACCCTTCAGCTCCAATTCAACCCCTCCCATCTATCTCTTAACATTCATATTGGATTTATTTTTCAACTGTGCTGTGATGTTTCACACGTTCTGAACCTTTCTATTCTCAAGAGTTTCTACAGATTTTGCACATTAAATAAAATGTTTTGCTAAAAGTATTATATTATAGATTGACTATGACTTGTCAAAGCATCTAGTTTGACCTGCCGGCACTTCCTTGTCCCATCACGCTCTAGCGACTCCTTGTGGCGGTCTGGACACCTTCAAGCTGACTCCGGTTGCCATATATGCAGAGTTAGCTCCAGTTAAATGTTGCAATTCTTCAGCCATTCCTGGACCTGTGATCAAACAAGCTACACATGGACAGTACCAAAATAAATTATCTAATTCGCAGCAAAATCTGCAGCCCTGGGAAGGTCTGAATACTTATGTAAATGTCATAGTTCAGTGTTATTGTTTTATAAAGATGCTTTGTCATTGTGTGTAGATTGAGGATAAAAACAATGTAATCCATTTTAGAATAAGGCTGTAACCTAACAACATGTGGAAAAAGTCAAGGGGTCTGAATACATATACTTAACAAAAATATAAACGCACCATGAAGTGTTGGTCCCATGTTTCATGAGCTGAATTATTTTTTTTCAGATCCCATAAATGTTCTATACACACAAAAAGCTTATTTCTCTCAAATGTGTTTTTATCCCTGATAGCGAACATTTCTCCTTTGCCAAGATAATCCATCCACCTGACAGATGTGGCATATCAAGAAGCTGATTAAACAACATGATCATTACACAGGTGCACCTTGTGCTGTGGACAATAAAAGGCAACTCTAAAATGTGCAGTTTTGTCCCACAACACAATGCCACAGATGTGTCAAGATTTGAGGGAGAGTGCAATTAGCATGCTGACTGCAGGAATGTCAACCAGAGCTGCAGGAATGTCAACCAGAGCTCTCTGCGAGAGAATTTAATGTTTATTTCTGTACCATAAGTCACCTCCAATGTTGATTTACTGAATTTGGCCATCCGGCCTCACAACCACAGACAACGTGTAAACAGGACCTCCACATCTGACTTCTTCACCAACGGGATTGTCTGAAACCAGCCACCTGGACTGATGAAACTGAGGAGTATTTCTGTCTGTAATAAAGCCCTTTTCTGTGGAAAAACGAATTCTGATTGGCTGGGCATGGCTCCCCAGTGGGTGGGCCTATGCCCTCCCAGGCCCACCCATGGCTGTGCCCCTGCCCTCTATGTGAAATCCATAGATTATGACACATTGATTTAATTTCAATTCAATTATTTCCTTAATTGAACTGTAACTCAGTAAAACCGTTAATTGTTGTGTTTATATTTCTGTTTAGTATATACAGTTGAAGTCGGAAGTTTACATACACCTTAGCCAACTCCATTTAAACTCAGTTTTTCACAATTCCTGACATTTATTCCTAGTAAAAAGTCCCTGTTTAAGGTCAGTTAGGATCACCACTTTATTTTAAGAATGTGAAATGTCAGAATAATAGTATAGAGAATGATTCATTTCAACTTTTATTTCTTTCATCACATTCTCAGTGGGTCAGAAGTTTACATACATTCAATTAGTATTTGGTAGCATTGCCTTTAAATAGTTTAACTTGGGTCAAACGTCTAGGGTAGCCTTCTACAAGCTTCCCACAATAAGTTGGGTGAATTTTGGCCCATTCCTCCTGACAGAGCTGGTGTAATTGAGTCAGGTTTGTAGGCCTCCTTGCTTGCACACGCTTTTTCAGTTCTGCCCAAACATTTTCTATAGGATTGAGGTCAGGGCTTTGCAATGACCACTACAATACCTTGACTTTGTTGTCCTTAAGCCATTTTGCCACAATTTTGTAAGTAAGCTTGGGGTCATTGTCCATTTGGAAGACCCATTTGCGACCAAGCTTTAACTTCCTGACTGATGTCTTGAGATGTTGTTTCAATATATCCACATAATTTTCCTACCTCATGATGCCATCTATTTTGTGAAGTGCACCAGTCCCTCCTGCAGCAAAGCACCCCCACTACATTATGCTGCCACCCCCATGCTTCATGGTTGGGATGATGTTCTTCGGCTTGCAAGCCTCCCCCCTTTTCCTCCAAACATAACAATGGTCATTATGGCCAAACAGTTCTATTTTTGTTTCATCAGCCCAGAGGACATTTCTCCAAAAAGTATGATCTCCACTAACGCAGAGATCATCCGTTCACCTACTCTGCGTCTCACAAAGACACAGCGGTTCGACCCAAAAATCTGACAGAAGGACAGATTTCCACCGGTCTAATATCCATTGCTCGTGTTTCTTGACCCAAGTAAGGCTCTTCTTATTATTGGTGTCCTTTAGTAGTGGTTTCTTTGCAGCAATTCGACCATGAAGGCCTTATTCACGAAGTCTCCTGTGAACAATTGATGTTGAAATGTGTCTGTTACTTGAACTCTGTGAAGCATTTATTTGGGCTGCTATCTGAGTTGCAGTTAACTCTAATGAATATATCCTCTTCGTCAGAGGTAACTCTGGGTCTTCCTTTCCGGTGGCGGTCGTTATGAGAGCCAGGTACATCATAGAGCTCAATGGTTTTTGTGACTGCACTTGAATGATAGACTGTCATTTCTCTTTGCTTATTTGAGCTGCTCTTGCCATAATGTGGACTTGGTCTTTTACCAAATAGGGCTATCTTCTGTATACCACCCCTACCTTATCACAACACAACTGATTAAGAATGAAATACATTTCACAAATTAACTTTTAACAAGGCACACCTGTTAATTGAAATGTATTTCAGGTGACTACCTCATGAAGCTGGTTGAGATAATGCCAAGATTGTAGAAAGCTGTCATCAGGGCAAAGGATGGCTACTTTGAAGAATCTAAAATATATTTTGATTTGTTTAACACTTTTTTGGTTACTACATGATTCCATATGTGCTATTTCATAGTTTTGATGTCTTCACTATTATTCTACAATGTAGACAATAGTACAAATAAACCCTGGAATGACTAGCTGTGTCCAAACGTTTGACTGGTACTGCATATATGCTTTCTCTGAGCAGTCTTGTTGGTACAAAATCTTTCAATATCTTCAAAAACACCTTGTTAATGTAATGCTTCAATATTCGCAGAATGTTTCCCTTCCCTGGCAAATAATGTAGACTGGCGAATAATGTAGCCTGGCAAATAATGTAGACTGGCAAATAATGTAGACTGGCGAATAATGTAGACTGGCAAATAATGTAGACTGGCGAATAATAATGTAGACTGGCAAATAATGTAGACTGGCGAATAATGTAGACTGGCAAATAATGTAGACTGGCGAATAATGTAGACTAATAATGTAGACTGGCGAATAATGTAGACTAATAATGTAGACTGGCGAATAATGTAGACTGGCGAATAATGTAGACTAATAATGTAGACTGGCGAATAATGTAGACTGGCGAATAATGTAGACTGGCAAATAATGTAGACTGGCAAATAATGTAGACTAATAATGTAGACTGGCGAATAATGTAGACTGGCGAATAATGTAGACTAATAATGTAGACTGGCGAATGATGTAGACTGGCGAATAATGTAGACTGGCAAATAATGTAGACTGGCGAATAATGTAGACTAATAATGTAGACTGGCAAATAATGTAGACTGGCGAATAATGTAGACTAATAATGTAGACTGACAAATAATGTAGACTGGCAAATAATGTATACTGGCGAATAATGTAGACTGGCGAATAATGTATACTGGCGAATAATGTATACTGGCGAATAATGTATACTGGCGAATAATGTATACTGGCGAATAATGTAGACTGGCGAATAATGTATACTGGCGAATAATGTAGACTGGCGAATAATGTAGACTGGCGAATAATGTATACTGGCGAATAATGTATACTGGCGAATAATGTAGACTGGCGAATAATGTAGACTGGCGAATAATGTATACTGGCGAATAATGTATACTGGCGAATAATGTAGACTGGCGAATAATGTAGACTGGCGAATAATGTAGACTGGCGAATAATGTAGACTGGCGAATGCACAAATGACCTGGTCACACACATGAAGAACAATCTCTGAATGCAGAGCAACAATTTTAGTGGCAATACAATGTCACTGTATGCACAGTTCCACAGGGGTGATTTCAGATCTATAGCAGGGGACCTGAAACCTTTTTCACATGACTGACAATTTACAATTGATCCTACAATTTCTAAAGATATGTGTGCCAGTTATGATTTTCATAGAAGCATTGTAGGCTTCTCAACTGTGCCCAGAAACTGTCTAACTGTCCAAAAACCGAATAGGGCAATTCCACCCCACGGAGCTCCACTATGTCTACCTGTATGGAGGCGCTGTCTGTTCAGCCACACCCCACAGAGCTCCACTATGTCTACCTGTATGGAGGCGCTGTCTGTTCAGCCACACCCCACAGAGCTCCACTATGTCTACCTGTATGGAGGCGCTGTCTGTTCAGCCACACCCCACGGAGCTCCACTATGTCTACCTGTAGGGACACCCCACGGAGCAACACTATGTCTACCTGTACGGACACCCCGCGGAGCTCCACTATGTCTACCTGTACGGACACCCCACGGAGCTCCACTATGTCTACCTGTATGGAGGCGCTGTCTGTTCAGCCACACCCCACGGAGCTCCACTATGTCTACCTGTACGGACACCCCACGGAGCTCCACTATGTCTACCTGTACGGACACCCCACGGAGCTCCACTATGTCTACCTGTACGGAGGCGCTGTCTGTTCAGCCACACCCCACGGAGCTCCACTATGTCTACCTGTATGGAGGCGCTGTCTGTTCAGCCACACCCCACGGAGCTCCACTATGTCTACCTGTAGCGACACCCCACGGAGCAACACTATGTCTACCTGTACGGAGGCGCTGTCTGGTCAGCCACACCCCACAGAGCTCCACTATGTCTACCTGTACGGAGGCGCTGTCTGTTCAGCCACACCCCACGGAGCTCCACTATGTCTACCTGTACGGAGGCGCTGTCTGTTCAGCCACACCCCACAGAGCTCCACTATGTCTACCTGTACGGACACCCCACGGAGCTCCACTATGTCTACCTGTATGGAGGCGCTGTCTGTTCAGCCACACCCCACGGAGCTCCACTATGTCTACCTGTATGGAGGCGCTGTCTGTTCAGCCACACCCCACAGAGCTCCACTATGTCTACCTGTACGGAGGCGCTGTCTGGTCAGCCACACCCCACGGAGCTCCACTATGTCTACCTGTATGGAGGCGCTGTCTGTTCAGCCACACCCCACAGAGCTCCACTATGTCTACCTGTATGGAGGCGCTGTCTGTTCAGCCACACCCCACAGAGCTCCACTATGTCTACCTGTATGGAGGCGCTGTCTGTTCAGCCACACCCCACGGAGCTCCACTATGTCTACCTGTAGGGACACCCCACGGAGCAACACTATGTCTACCTGTACGGACACCCCACGGAGCTCCACTATGTCTACCTGTACGGACACCCCACGGAGCTCCACTATGTCTACCTGTATGGAGGCGCTGTCTGTTCAGCCACACCCCACGGAGCTCCACTATGTCTACCTGTACGGACACCCCACGGAGCTCCACTATGTCTACCTGTACGGACACCCCACGGAGCTCCACTATGTCTACCTGTACGGAGGCGCTGTCTGTTCAGCCACACCCCACGGAGCTCCACTATGTCTACCTGTATGGAGGCGCTGTCTGTTCAGCCACACCCCACGGAGCTCCACTATGTCTACCTGTAGCGACACCCCACGGAGCAACACTATGTCTACCTGTACGGAGGCGCTGTCTGGTCAGCCACACCCCACAGAGCTCCACTATGTCTACCTGTACGGAGGCGCTGTCTGTTCAGCCACACCCCACGGAGCTCCACTATGTCTACCTGTACGGAGGCGCTGTCTGTTCAGCCACACCCCACAGAGCTCCACTATGTCTACCTGTACGGACACCCCACGGAGCTCCACTATGTCTACCTGTATGGAGGCGCTGTCTGTTCAGCCACACCCCACGGAGCTCCACTATGTCTACCTGTATGGAGGCGCTGTCTGTTCAGCCACACCCCACAGAGCTCCACTATGTCTACCTGTACGGAGGCGCTGTCTGGTCAGCCACACCCCACGGAGCTCCACTATGTCTACCTGTACGGACACCCCACGGAGCTCCACTATGTCTACCTGTAGGGACACCCCACGGAGCAACACTATGTCTACCTGTACGGACACCCCACGGAGCTCCACTATGTCTACCTGTACGGACACCCCATGGAGCTCCACTATGTCTACCTGTATGGAGGCGCTGTCTGTTCAGCCACACCCCACGGAGCTCCACTATGTCTACCTGTACGGACACCCCACGGAGCTCCACTATGTCTACCTGTACGGACACCCCACGGAGCTCCACTATGTCTACCTGTACGGAGGCGCTGTCTGTTCAGCCACACCCCACGGAGCTCCACTATGTCTACCTGTATGGAGGCGCTGTCTGTTCAGCCACACCCCACGGAGCTCCACTATGTCTACCTGTAGGGACACCCCACGGAGCAACACTATGTCTACCTGTACGGAGGCGCTGTCTGGTCAGCCACACCCCACAGAGCTCCACTATGTCTACCTGTACGGAGGCGCTGTCTGTTCAGCCACACCCCACGGAGCTCCACTATGTCTACCTGTACGGAGGCGCTGTCTGTTCAGCCACACCCCACAGAGCTCCACTATGTCTACCTGTACGGACACCCCACGGAGCTCCACTATGTCTACCTGTATGGAGGCGCTGTCTGTTCAGCCACACCCCACGGAGCTCCACTATGTCTACCTGTATGGAGGCGCTGTCTGTTCAGCCACACCCCACAGAGCTCCACTATGTCTACCTGTACGGAGGCGCTGTCTGGTCAGCCACACCCCACGGAGCTCCACTATGTCTACCTGTACGGACACCCCACGGAGCTCCACTATGTCTACCTGTATGGAGGCGCTGTCTGTTCAGCCACACCCCACAGAGCTCCACTATGTCTACCTGTACGGAGGCGCTGTCTGTTCAGCCACACCCCACGGAGCTCCACTATGTCTACCTGTACGGAGGCGCTGTCTGTTCAGCCACACCCCACGGAGCTCCACTATGTCTACCTGTACGGACACCCCACGGAGCTCCACTATGTCTACCTGTATGGAGGCGCTGTCTGTTCAGCCACACCCCACGGAGCTCCACTATGTCTACCTGTACGGACACCCCACGGAGCTCCACTATGTCTACCATGAATCATGGGCGTGGCCTTAATGTGTAGATGTTTCTTCATTCCTTGGTGGATTTTGTTGTTGTCTTTATGCGTCCCTGTCGATTGTAGTCCTAATGAATTCCTTTGATGCTTGCCTTGTTCTTCAATGCATTCCCTTGCCTTGTTCTTCAATGCATTCCCATGCCTTGTTCTTCAATGCATTCCCATGCCTTGTTCTTCAATGCATTCCCTAGCCTTGTTCTTCAATGCATTCCCTAGCCTTGTTCTTCAATGCATTCCCATGCCTTGTTCTTCAATGCATTCCCATGCCTTGTTCTTCAATGCATTCCCATGCCTTGTTCTTCAATGCATTCCCTTGCCTTGTTCTTCAATGCATTCCCTTGCCTTGTTCTTCAATGCATTCCCATGCCTTGTTCTTCAATGCCTTGTTCTTCAATGCATTCCCATGCCTTGTTCTTCAATGCATTCCCATGCCTTGTTCTTCAATGCATTCCCATGCCTTGTTCTTCAATGCATTCCCATGCCTTGTTCTTCAATGCATTCCCATGCCTTGTTCTTCAATGCATTCCCTTGCCTTGTTCTTCAATGCATTCCCTTGCCTTGTTCTTCAATGCATTCCCATGCCTTGTTCTTCAATGCATTCCCATGCCTTGTTCTTCAATGCATTCCCTTGCCTTGTTCTTCAATGCATTCCCATGCCTTGTTCTTCAATGCATTCCCTTGCCTTGTTCTTCAATGCATTCCCATGCCTTGTTCTTCAATGCATTCCCATGCCTTGTACTTCAATGCATTCCCTAGCCTTGTTCTTCAATGCATTCCCATGCCTTGTTCTTCAATGCATTCCCATGCCTTGTTCTTCAATGCATTCCCATGCCTTGTTCTTCAATGCATTCCCATGCCTTGTTCTTCAATGCATTCCCATGCCTTGTTCTTCAATGCATTCCCTTGCCTTGTTCTTCAATGCATTCCCATGCCTTGTTCTTCAATGCATTCCCATGCCTTGTTCTTCAATGCATTTTGTGGGATTTATCGTAGTTTTCATTCGCAGTGAGCTGTTTTATGCTCCAGTGACTTTCACATTGATGTCTGTATTTGAAGTAGCCCTTGATAGCGTTTCTTATGCAGCTATTATGCACTGTTACACAAGTAGGCCAAACGGGTCAATGTAGCCTATGTATGACGAGGTTGAGAAGTACATTGTACACGCCAATCCGCACGCCAGACCTAATATAAACTTAATATTGAGGTGATAATGTCTGGGGGGACATTTCATTAGTTTTTTTGCTGTTCTCTAAATAGCATTTTAGAGTTTTAAAATGGTGTAGAAGTAAATGTGTTTCAACTGGAGTTTTTTTTTCTACACACCCCACTTCACCCCCCCCCCCTCTTAAAAAACGCAGCTCCCCAAACTACTTCCCGTAGCCTTTTCCCATGCCAATAAAGCCCCTCTTCCTTTTTTATTAACTAGGCAAGTCAGTTAAAAACAAATTATTATTTACAATGGTGGTCAACAGCCTCGTTCAGGGACAGAACGACAGAATTTTACATTGTCAGCCCAGGGATTCGAACCAGCAACCTTTCGGTACTGGCCAAATGCTCTAACCACTTGGGTACCTGCCGCCTCGAATTGAATTGAGAGAGACAGTGAATGGGAAGGAGAGAGTAGAGACGTGAGAGAGAGAAGGAGAATTGAAGTTGTGTAGTTCTAGAGAAGGTATAGGTTTAGGTAACCTTGTCCTCTGGAAATCTGGTGCACGACACTAGATTATAGGTCCAGACCACGACGTCACGATTTGTTATGATTAGACTTTGCTGTTTCAGCACTTCTTCCGCCGAGGAGTCAGTTGACTGGGAGTTCTTGGGAGTTTTACGATCAAACCAGTCCGGTGACACCGCGAGAGAGGCGGTAAGCAGAGAGAGATAGTGAAAGAGAATCGCCTACTACTATGGCTCCGTTGCAGTTCGCGGTGTACTGGCGTCTCGCGCTCATATTCTTCTTCATGGCGTTTCTCTTCTTCCTCGACCTCTTCGCCGTTAGCAGAGCAACCTCCTCGTGCAATAACGTCCCGGGTGAGTTACCGGCCGCTAGTCGAACCTTTGGAGAATTATCTTCTAGTGCCCATACACAGAACTGGACTACATGGGAGGTGCGCGAGGTAAACGGATCACTTTTACAGCTATTGCTACCGCAACAGGATGAGGTTACGGGTGGGAACGACACGGAAAGAGAGAATGTGAGTAAACCGCAAAAGTTTTACCTGTTTCTACATGATTGGCAGTTATTATAATGGTCTAAATCAGTGTAAACATCAAGAAGCTGCATGTACAACCTGGGTTTCACAGACCCAGTTGAATCCAGCTTTAGTTTATTAACAGATAGTATATAATGTCATCAACACTGATTAGGCCGCATTGCATTCCTCCTGTTTGTACTCCAACTTCCCCTCGAAAAACAATTGATGAGTCAATGAACACTTAATCATAGAAATAGCCGGGGTAACCTGGTTACAGAGCCATCTACACACTCACTGACCAAGTAAACACTCCCAGAATGTATGTCAGATGTATCACTGTGTGTGTGTGTGTTAGGAAACAACCAGTTTGATTATTAGTCATAGAGACATGATATACTGTAATGGGTTACACAGTGGAACGAAACGCTTCCTCCTCGACAACGGAACGAAATGCTCCCCCCTCGACAACGGAACGAAATGCTCCCCCTCGACAACGGAACGAAACGCTTCCCCCTCGACAACGGAACGAAACGCTTCCCCTCGACATCGAAACGCTTCCCCTCGACAACGGAACGAAACGCTTCCCCCTCGACAACGGAACGAAACGCTTCCCCTCGACAACGGAACGCTTCCCCTCGACAACGAAACGCTTCCCCTCGACAACGGAACGAAACGCTTCCCCTTGACAACGGAACAAAACGCTTCCCCTCGACAACGAAACGAAACGCTTCCCCTTGACAACGGAACAAAACGCTTCCCCTCGACAACGGAACGAAACGCTCCCCCTCGACAACGGAACGCTTCCCCTCGACAACGGAACGAAACGCTTCCCCTCGGCAACGGAACGAAATGCTCCCCCCTCGACAACGGAACGAAATGCTCCCCCCTCGACAACGGAACGAAATGCTCCCCCCTCGACAACGGAACGAAATGCTCCCCCCTCGACAACGGAACGAAACGCTTCCCCCTCGACAACGGAACGAAACGCTTCCCCTCGACATCGAAACGCTTCCCCTCGACAACGGAACGAAACGCTTCCCGCTCGACAACGGAACGAAACGCTTCCCCCTCGACAACGGAACGAAACGCTTCCCCTCGACAACGGAACGCTTCCCCTCGACAACGAAACGCTTCCCCTCGACAACGGAACAAAACGCTTCCCCTTGACAACGGAACAAAACGCTTCCCCTCGACAACGAAACGAAACGCTTCCCCTTGACAATGGAACAAAACGCTTCCCCTTGACAACGGAACGAAACGCTCCCCCTCGACAACGGAACGCTTCCCCTCGACAACGGAACGAAACGCTTCCCCTCGGCAACGGAACAAAACGCTTCCCCTCGACAACGGAACGAAATGCTTCCCCTTGACAACAGAACGAAACGCTTCCCCCTCGACAACGGAACGAAATGCTTCCCCCTCGACAACGGAACGAAACGCTTCCCCCTCGACAACGGAACGAAATGCTTCCCCCTCGACAACGGAACGAAATGCTCCCCCCTCGACAACGGAACAAAATGCTTCCCCTCGACAACGGAACGCTTCCCCTCGACAACGAAACGCTTCCCCTCGACAACGGAACAAAACGCTTCCCCTCGGCAACGGAACGAAACGCTTCCCCTCGGCAACGGAACAAAACGCTTCCCCTCGACAACGGAACAAAACGCTTCCCCTTGACAATGGAACGAAACGCTTCCCCCTCGACAACGGAACGCTTCCCCTCGGCAACGGAACGAAACGCTTCCCCTCGGCAACGGAACGAAACGCTTCCCCTCGGCAACGGAACGAAACGCTTCCCCCTCGACAACGGAACGAAACGCTTCCCCTCGGCAACGGAACGAAACGCTTCGCCCTGGAACAACAATAGAAAGTAAGTGACTAAAAGGAGTGTCACATGGTAAGACGTTTCACAACAGGGAAATATCGTCAATATCGCCCGGGGCTGAGGACATAGAGCTAGATTACTAAGACATTATCTGGTACAAACGTCAGGGTGTGTTACAGGGTACAGTGTGTATGGATCCGGAGGTGATGTCGTACAGTCAGACCATCTACATGACTGGCCTTCTGCTGGGATCTCTGTTCGGAGGAGCTCTCTCTGACAGGTGAGACTCTCTCTCTCACACACACACACACACACACACACACAGTAAATCATACACTGTAACACATGTAAGGTGTGCGTGTGTGTCTGTGTGTGTGTGTGTGTGTGTGTGTGTGTGTGTGTGTGTGTGTGTGTGTGTGTGCGCGCACGCGCGCGCACGCGTGACTAGGTACGGTAAGCGAGCAGTGCTGCTGGTGTGTGTGTGTGTTAATGCCGTGACTGCTGTGCTGCCGGCAGTCCTTCCTCACGCCCTCCTCTTCCTCACCCTGCGCTGTCTGGCCGGGGTCTCCTGCTGCTGTATCAATATCTGCAGCTTCAGCCTGGGTAAAGAAAACACACACACACACACACACACACACACACACACACACACACACACACACACACACACACACACACACACAGTAAATCATACACTGTAACACATGGAAGGTGTGTGTGTGTGTGTGTGTGTGTGTGTGTGTGTGTGTGTGTGTAGGTGTGGAATGGAGTCTTCCCAGGTATCGTATTTGGCCCCCGGCCCTCCTGTCCTTCTCCTTCAGCCTGGGTATGATGGCGTTGGCACCGCTGGCGTACCTTACACACACCTGGACACAGCTACACCTGGCACTGGCCGTACCACAAATCCTCTCTCTGCCTCTCTACTAGTGAGTAACACACACACACACACACACACACACACACACAGCTACACCTGGGACTGGCCGTACCACAAATCCTCTCTCTGCCTCTCTACTAGTGAGTAACACACACACACAGCTACACCTGGGACTGGCCGTACCATAGATCCTCTCTCTGCCTCTCTACTAGTGAGTAACACACACACACACACACACACACACACACAGCTACACCTGGGACTGGCCGTACCACAGATCCTCAGTCTGCCTCTCTACTAGTGAGTAACACACACACACACAGCTACACCTGGGACTGGCCGTACCACAGATCCTCTGTCTGCCTACCTACTAGTGAGTAACACACACACACACACACACACACACACACACACACACACACACACACACACACACACACACACAGCTACACCTGGGACTGGTCGTACCACAGATCCTCAGTCTGCCTCTCTACTAGTGAGTAACACACACACACACAGCTACACCTGGGACTGGCTGTACCACAGATCCTCTCTCTGCCTCTCTACTAGTGAGTAACACACAGTGTTCAGAGTTGACTATAGTGTGGTATTCTTATGCAAATAGGAATGTAGTTTGACAGAGAAATAATAATGATAACTCTCTCTCTCTCTCTCAGTTCTATTCCTGAGTCTCCTCACTGGCTGCTCCTGAAGAGGAGAGCAGAGACTCTGGAGGGGTATAGGAGACACAGTCCTGAGGACAAACGCTTTCTAGACCTGGTACAAACACACACACACACACACACACACACACACACACACACACACATCAGTGTTCCCTAACCCAACTCAAGCCTGTCTGTGGTCTTTCTGACCTAGTTGTTGGACACAGAGGGGAAGGACCTGCAGGAAGTCCACCTGGAGACACACCCACTTGAGACTGGCACACCTGACAGTGAGACACACCCACTTGAGACTGGCACACCTGACAGTGAGACACACCCACTTGAGACTGGCACACCTGACAGTGAGACACACCCACTTGAGACTGGCACACCTGACAGTGAGACACACCCACTTGAGACTGGCACACCTGACAGTGAGACACACCCACTGGAGACTGACACACCTGACAATAAGACACACACACCAAAGGCAGACACACAAACATGGGAGGAACACACACTTTCCCACTGCGGACACATGAGAAGTCCCACCATCCTACTGCGCCTGGTCATCTTGAGTTACATTGGGTAGGTCAGTGTGTGTGTGTGTGTGTGTGTGTGTGTGTGTGTGTGTGTGTGTGTGTGTGTGTGTGTGTGTGTGTGTGTGTGTGAGAGAGAGGCTGTCAGATTCTACCTCTGTATTCTATTTGACAGGTCTGTTCTACAGTATTTGTCTGATGCGTCTTTCCCCCCTGTGTGTGTGTGTGTTAGGTTAGCATCAGCCCTGACGTACTACGGTATCTGTATGAATGTCGGGCGGTTCGGGGTGGATGTCTTCCTGGCTCAGTTCTTCAGCGGCCTATCAGAGGCTCCCTGCCTGCTCGTCCCATTCCTTTTGGCTCGCTGGGGCAGACGCCCAATCAGCATGCTATCCCTGTTCCTCAGTGGCTCCTTCTGCCTGCTGTCCCTGCTCGCATCACGCTTCTACGGTAAGCACGCACACACACACACACACACACACACACACACACACACACACACACACACACACACACACACACCTCCAGTGATCCAACAGTGTGTGTGTGTGTGTGTGTAGCTGTCCCAGGGTTGGTGATGACTCTGGCCCTGGTGGGGAAGCTGTGTATGCAGACCACTGTGTTTGTCTCTGTACTCTACGGCATCGAACTCTTCCCTACGCTCATCAGGTACGGAGTGTGTGTGTGTGTGTGTGTGTGTGTGTGTGTGTGTGTGTGTGTGTGACCCCTGATGTATAGCTAGTGTTACAGGACTGGTCAGTCCCTATCTCATCCAAGGAGACACACAGCACTGATGTAGTTCCCTCATGTCTTGTTCATCCTGCTGAGACAAGCAGCTCTGATCTAGTTCCCTCATGTATTGTTCATCCTGCTGAGACAAGCAGCTCTGATCTAGTTCCCTCATGTCTTGTTCATCCTGCTGAGTCAAGCAGCTCTGATGTAGTTCCCTCATGTCTTGTTCATCCTGCTGAGACAAGCAGCTCTGATGTAGTTCCCTCATGTCTTGTTCATCCTGCTGAGACAAGCAGCTCTGATCTAGTTCCCTCATGTCTTGTTCATCCTGCTGAGACAAGCAGCTCTGATCTAGTTCCCTCATGTCTTGTTCATTCTGCTGAGACAAGCAGCTCTGATCTAGTTCCCTCATGTCTTGTTCATCCTGCTGAGACAAGCAGCTCTGATGTAGTTCCCCTCATGTCTTGTTCATCCTGCTGAGACAAGCAGCTCTGATGTAGTTCCCCTCATGTCTTGTTCATCCTGTTGAGACAAGCAGCTCTGATCTAGTTCCCTCATGTCTTGTTCATCCTGCTGAGACAAGCAGCACTGATGTAGTTCCCTCATGTCTTGTTCATCCTGCTGAGACAAGCAGCTCTGATGTAGTTCCCTCATGTCTTGTTCATCCTGCTGAGACAAACAGCTCTGATCTAGTTCCCTCATGTCTTGTTCATCCTGCTGAGACAAGCAGCTCTGATGTAGTTCCCTCATGTCTTGTTCATCCTGCTGAGACAAGCAGCTCTGATGTAGTTCCCTCATGTCTTGTTCATCCTGCTGAGACAAGCAGCTCTGATCTAGTTCCCCTCATGTCTTGTTCATCCTGCTGAGACAAGCAGCTCTGATGTAGTTCCCTCATGTCTTGTTCATCCTGCTGAGACAAGCAGCTCTGATCTAGTTCCCCTCATGTCTTGTTCATCCTGCTGAGACAAGCAGCTCTGATGTAGTTCCCTCATGTCTTGTTTATCCTGCTGGGACAAGCAGCACTGATCTAGTTCCCCTCATGTCTTGTTTATCCTGCTGAGTCATAGGTGACATTAATACATGCTCTGCAAACAGAGATAGACACATCATCTATGAATCAATTATCACCCATGTGTGTACACTACCATTCAAAAGGTCACTTAGAAATGTCCTTGTTGTGTCCAAATGTTTCCATTTAAAACAACATCAACTTAATCAGAAATACAGTGTAGACATTGCTAATGTTGTAAATAACTATTGTAACTGGAAACGGCTTTTTTTATGAAAATGGAATATCTACATAAATGGGCCTCTGTACGCCTATCAGAAACCATCACTCTTGTGTTCCAATGGCACCTTGTGTTAGCTAATCCAAGTTTATCATTTTAAAAGGCTAATTGATCATTAGAAAACCCTTTTGCAATTATGTTAGCACAGCTGAAAACCGTTGTCCTGATTATAAAGAAGCAATAAAACAGGCCTTCTTTAGACTAGTTGAGTATCTGGAGCATCAACATTTGTGGGTTCGATCACAGGCTCAAAATGGCCAGAAACAAAGAACTTTCTTCTGAGACTCGTCAGTCTATTCTTGTTCTGAGAAATGAAGGCTATTCCATGTGAGAAATTACCAAGAAACTGAAGATCTCGTACAACGCTGTGTACTACTCCCGTCACAGAACAACGCAAACTGGCTCTAACCAGAATAGAAAGAGGAGTGGGAGGCCACGGTGAACAACTGAGTAAGAGGACAAGTACACTAGATTGTCTTCTACGCCTGCATTGCTTGCTGTTTGGGGTTTTAGGCTGGGTTTCTGTACAGCACTTTGAGATATCAGCTGATGTACGAAGGGCTATATAAATACATTTGATTTGATTTGTCTAGTTTGAGAAACAGACGCCTCACAAGTCATCAAATGGCAGCTTCATTAAATAGTACCTGCAAAACACCAGTCTCAACGTCAACAGTGAAGAGGTGATTCTGGGATGCTGGCCTTCTAGGCAGAGTTCCTCTGTCCAGTGTCTGTGTTCTTTTGCCCATCTTAATCTTTTCTTTTTATTGGCCAGTCTGAGATATGTTTTTTTCTTTGCAGGACTTGTGAGGAGTCTGTTTCTCAAACTAAACACTCGAATGTATTTGTCCTCTTGCTCAGTTGTGCACCGTGGCCTCCCACTCCTCTTTATATTCTGGTTAGAGTCAGTTGAATTATTACTGTTATCCTATCAACACAGCAAGTATGGTGTGTGTGTGTGTGTGTGTGTGTGTGTGTGTGTGTGTGTGTGTGTGTGTGTGTGTGTTGTGTGTTTCAGACAGAAGTGTGTGGGCTTGGTGTGTCTGTGTTACAGGGTGGGCTGTATCCTGAATGCGGTGATCAGTCCTAGAGGAGAAACCATCCCATTGGCCGCTATGATCCTTTATGGGAGTGGCCCCATTGTTGGGGCGGGACTATGTCTGTTTCTACCGGAGACCAGTGGTGTGCCGCTCCCTGATTCGCTGGAGGACTGTGACAAACAGCCCAGTCTTCATCTACCAGCCTTCCCTTCCCTTTGGTCTTCAGAGGGTGAGAGACCCCTGATGTGTGTGTGTGTGTGTGTGTGTGTGTGTGTGTGTGTGTGTGTGTGTGTGTGTGTGTGTGTGTGTGTGTGTGTCCTTACTGCAGTGGTCACCAACCTTTTCTGAGTCAAAATGTCAAGCTTTTAGCTTTTATTATTTCATTTAATTTTATAATGTTTTATTTTTTAATATGGTGCCTGCATCTGATGGTCAGTCTCAGCGGAGGGCTGAGAGCAGCAGACTGAGGGTCAGTCTCTCAACATCCCTCCGCTCTCCCTTTCCTCCGCTGACACTGACCAACAAGGGACACTATCTTCCATCTGATGGTCAGTCTCAGCGGAGGGCTGAGAGCAGCAGACTGAGGGTCCGTCTCTCAACATCCCTCCGCTCTCCCTTTCCTCCGCTGACACTGACCAAAAAGGGACACTATCTTCCATCTGATGGTCAGTCTCAGCGGAGGGCTGAGAGCAGCAGACTGAGGGTCAGTCTCTCAACATCCCTCCTCTCTCCCTTTCCTCCGCTGACACTGACCAACAAGGGACACTATCTTCCATCTGATGGTCAGTCTCAGCGGAGGGCTGAGAGCAGCAGACTGAGGGTCCGTCTCTCAACATCCCTCCGCTCTCCCTTTCCTCCGCTGACACTGACCAAAAAGGGACACTATCTTCCATCTGATGGTCAGTCTCAGCGGAGGGCTGAGAGCAGCAGACTGAGGGTCAGTCTCTCAACATCCCTCCGCTCTCCCTTTCCTCCGCTGACACTGACCAACAAGGGACACTATCTTCCATCTGATGGTCAGTCTCAGCGGAGGGCTGAGAGCAGCAGACTGAGGGTCCGTCTCTCAACATCCCTCCGCTCTCCCTTTCCTCCGCTGACACTGACCAAAAGGGACACTATCTTCCATCTGATGGTCAGTCTCAGCGGAGGGCTGAGAGCAGCAGACTGAGGGTCAGTCTCTCAACATCCCTCCTCTCTCCCTTTCCTCCGCTGACACTGACCAACAAGGGACACTATCTTCCATCTGATGGTCAGTCTCAGCGGAGGGCTGAGAGCAGCAGACTGAGGGTCCGTCTCTCAACATCCCTCCGCTCTCCCTTTCCTCCGCTGACACTGACCAAAAAGGGACACTATCTTCCATCTGATGGTCAGTCTCAGCGGAGGGCTGAGAGCAGCAGACTGAGGGTCAGTCTCTCAACATCCCTCCGCTCTCCCTTTCCTCCGCTGACACTGACCAAAAAGGGACACTATCTTCCATCTGATGGTCAGTCTCATCGGAGGGCTGAGAGCAGCAGACTGAGGGTCAGTCTCTCAACATCCCTCCGCTCTCCCTTTCCTCCGCTGACACTGACCAACAAGGGACACTATCTTCCATCTGATGGTCAGTCTCAGCGGAGGGCTGAGAGCAGCAGACTGAGGGTCCGTCTCTCAACATCCCTCCGCTCTCCCTTTCCTCCGCTGACACTGACCAAAAAGGGACACTATCTTCCATCTGATGGTCAGTCTCAGCGGAGGGCTGAGAGCAGCAGACTGAGGGTCAGTCTCTCAACATCCCTCCGCTCTCCCTTTCCTCCGCTGACACTGACAAACAAGGGACACTATCTTCCATCTGATGGTCAGTCTCAGCGGAGGGCTGAGAGCAGCAGACTGAGGGTCAGTCTCTCAACATCCCTCCGCTCTCCCTTTCCTCCGCTGACACTGACCAACAAGGGACACTATCTTCCATCTGATGGTCAGTCTCAGCGGAGGGAGAGAGCAGCAGACTGAGGGTCCGTCTCTCAACATCCCTCCGCTCTCCCTTTCCTCCACTGACACTGACCAACAAGGGACACCATCTTCCATCTGATGGCGAAACTTGAGTCAAACCGCAATATTTCTGCCTTGTGCACAAATTCATGTTGTTACTCCTATGAACAGAGAAAGTGAAATATTCCTTGATATTAAAAAAGACCCAAGCTGCTAATAATAACAACACAAGCCTATAGAGACACTTTCCTTCTCATTCATTACTGCTGCAGTGTTGGTTGTAGTGCTGAGTGGAAGTAGGGAGAATGTGCATTTGAATAGCTCATTAAAGTGTTGATTACAAAGTGTTGACAGTGCTGAGTAAGAACGTAAACATAAACTCACTAATAAAAACACCAGCCCTTTGCTCTATGCTCTATTCACCAGCCCTTTGCTCTATGCTCTATTCACCAGCCCTTTGCTCTATGCTCTATTCACCAGCCCTTTGCTCTATGCTCTATTCACCAGCCCTTTGCTCTATGCTCTATTCACCAGCCCTTTGCTCTATGCTCTATTCACCAGCCCTTTGCTCTATGCTCTATTCACCAGCCCTTTGCTCTATGCTCTATTCACCAGCCCTTTGCTCTATGCTCTATTCACCAGCCCTTTGCTCTATGCTCTATTCACCAGCCCTTTGCTCTATGCTCTATTCACCAGCCCTTTGCTCTATGCTCTATTCACCAGCCCTTTGCTCTATGCTCTATTCACCAGCTCTTTGCTCTATGCTCTATTCACCAGCCCTTTGCTCTATGCTCTATTCACCAGCCCTTTGCTCTATGCTCTATTCACCAGCCCTTTGCTCTATGCTCTATTCACCAGCTCTTTGCTCTATGCTCTATTCACCAGCCCTTTGCTCTATGCTCTATTCACCAGCCCTTTGCTCTATGCTCTATTCACCAGCCCTTTGCTCTATGCTCTATTCACCAGCCCTTTGCTCTATGCTCTATTCACCAGCCCTTTGCTCTATGCTCTATTCACCAGCCCTTTGCTCTATGCTCTATTCACCAGCTCTTTGCTCTATGCTCTATTCACCAGCCCTTTGCTCTATGCTCTATTCACCAGCCCTTTGCTCTATGCTCTATTCACCAGCCCTTTGCTCTATGCTCTATTCACCAGCCCTTTGCTCTATGCTCTATTCACCAGCCCTTTGCTCTATGCTCTATTCACCAGCCCTTTGCTCTATGCTCTATTCACCAGCCCTTTGCTCTATGCTCTATTCACCAGCTCTTTGCTCTATGCTCTATTCACCAGCCCTTTGCTCTATGCTCTATTCACCAGCCCTTTGCTCTATGCTCTATTCACCAGCCCTTTGCTCACCAGCCCTTTGCTCTATGCTCTATTCACCAGCCCTTTGCTCCTCTTGCCCTCTCTATGCTCTATTCACCAGCCCTTTGCTCTATGCTCTATTCACCAGCCCTTTGCTCTATGCTCTATTCACCAGCCCTTTGCTCTATGCTCTATTCACCAGCCCTTTGCTCTATGCTCTATTCACCAGCCCTTTGCTCTATGCTCTATTCACCAGCCCTTTGCTCTATGCTCTATTCACCAGCCCTTTGCTCTATGCTCTATTCACCAGCCCTTTGCTCTATGCTCTATTCACCAGCTCTTTGCTCTATGCTCTATTCACCAGCCCTTTGCTCTATGCTCTATTCACCAGCCCTTTGCTCTATGCTCTATTCACCAGCTCTTTGCTCTATTCGTTGACAGTCTCTCTCTCTAGTCGTGGTTTTAAACATTTTGAAATCTCACAGTACCAACTTTACTGTAGCTTTCTTTTTTGCCCGCTACGTTACTGCAGACACGGTCATCTAAGCCATCCGATTGGCCAGAGGTACACTTGATTTGCTCTCTGGGCCCACCAGGAAAGCAGTTTGTACCCATGAAACGGTTCAAAAATGGCAACAGTTTGCCTACCCTGCGCGCAGAGTGAATCAAGTGCACCTACCACCAACAGCGTGATATGAATAACAAGGAACACAAGGCTTTATCGTTGTTTTTTTTACAGAAATGTTTGGTGATCGACTAGAAATGCCTTAGAGGTGGCGATCAACTGGTTGGTGACTTGTTGTCTCTCTTCAGTGCGTCGTCAACAGCAGCTGACTGTGAAATGCTATACTCAAGAGTTCACAGGCAGCTGGTGTGTTACGTAACCTCTCCTCTTAGGTCAGCTATTTTCCCCCTTTCTCACTCTCCCTCTCCCTCTATCGGGCTGCAACGTCCCTCTTTCCGCGGGTTATGGTTCTAGGAATTGACACGGCCACTCATTTTCAGCCTACACAAATTATAACATGCATATTACCGTGTTTCCAAGTGGTGAATAGCTACAAAAGTGGTGTGAACCATTAATTCAGAAGATTAGAAATCTCTTTACAAAAACGGTTATTATATATATTTTTAAAAGTCAATGGTTCAACACTGTGTACATGGTTAGAAGGCAAAAAAACAACGAATCCCATATAGCATTGCGGTCTGTATCGTCCAATCACAGAACAGATACAAGTCACGTGGTCTGTTAGAGAACGCATGATGAAACCTTATAGCAGCTAACATGTCACGTGACTTGTATCTGCTCTGTGATTGGACGATACAGACCACGAGGCTCATGGTTAGTGAAGGTTTTGTTGCACTTTGAAACATAAACTGACGGTAAAAGCTGGATTTCTCAACTACATGTGCACCTCATTCTAGGAATTGTTTTGCAATCTCAGTAGGTTGTGGGTTAACTGCCTGTTCAGGGGCAGAACGACAGATTTGTACCTTGTCAGCTCAGGGGCTTGAACTTGCAACCTTCCGGTTACTAGTCCAACTCTCTAACCACTAGGCTACCCTGCCACCCCAATGTTTCCCCATGTTGATTTTTTTAAATGATGTGGAAACAATGTTGATTTAACCAGTTTGTGCCCATTGGGATAACCGTAACCCCCAGTCTGTGGCCAGTGGGATAACCGTAACCCCCAGTCTGTGGCCTGTGGGATAACCGTAACCCCCAGTCTGTGCCCAGTGGGATAACCGTAACCCCCAGTCTGTGGCCCAGTGGGATAACCGTAACCCCCAGTCTGTGCCCAGTGGGATAACCGTAACCCCCAGTCTGTGGCCTGTAGGATAACCGTAACCCCCAGTCTGTGCCCAGTGGGATAACCGTAACCCCCAGTCTGTGGCCTGTGGGATAACCGTAACCCCCAGTCTGTGGCCTGTGGGATAACCGTAACCCCCAGTCTGTGCCCAGTGGGATAACCGTAACCCCCAGTCTGTGGCCCAGTGGGATAACCGTAACCCCCAGTCTGTGCCCAGTGGGATAACCGTAACCCCCAGTCTGTGGCCTGTAGGATAACCGTAACCCCAGTCTGTGCCCAGTGGGATAACCGTAACCCCAGTCTGTGGCCTGTGGGATAACCAACCCCCAGTCTGTGGCCTGTAGGATAACCGTAACCCCCAGTCTGTGCCCAGTGGGATAACCGTAACCCCCAGTCTGTGGCCTGTGGGATAACCGTAACCCCCAGTCTGTGCCCAGTGGGATAACCGTAACCCCCAGTCTGTGGCCTGTAGGATAACCGTAACCCCCAGTCTGTGCCCAGTGGGATAACCGTAACCCCCAGTCTGTGGCCTGTGGGATAACCGTAACCCCCAGTCTGTGGCCTGTGGGATAACCGTAACCCCCAGTCTGTAGCCCAGTGGGATAACCGTAACCCCCAGTCTGTGGCCCAGTGGGATAACCGTAACCCCCAGTCTGTAGCCTGTGGGATAACCGTAACCCCCAGTCTGTGCCCAGTGGGATAACCGTAACCCCCAGCCTGTGGGATAACCGTAACCCCCAGTCTGTGGCCAGTGGGATAACCGTAACCCCCAGCCTGTGGGATAACCGTAACCCCCAGTCTGTGGCCAGTGGGATAACCGTAACCCCCAGTCTGTGGCCTGTGGGATAACCGTAACCCCCAGTCTGTGGCCCAGTGGGATAACCGTAACCCCCAGTCTGTGCCCAGTGGGATAACCGTAACCCCCAGTCTGTGGCCTGTGGGATAACCGTAACCCCCAGTCTGTGCCCAGTGGGATAACCGTAACCCCCAGTCTGTAGCCTGTGGGATAACCGTAACCCCCAGTCTGTGGCCCAGTGGGATAACCGTAACCCCCAGTCTGTGCCCAGTGGGATAACCGTAACCCCCAGTCTGGCCTGTAGGATAACCGTAACCCCCAGTCTGTGCCCAGTGGGATAACCGTAACCCCCAGTCTGTGGCCTGTGGGATAACCGTAACCCCCAGTCTGTGGCCTGTGGGATAACCGTAACCCCCAGTCTGTAGCCCAGTGGGATAACCGTAACCCCCAGTCTGTGGCCCAGTGGGATAACCGTAACCCCCAGTCTGTAGCCTGTGGGATAACCGTAACCCCCAGTCTGTGCCCAGTGGGATAACCGTAACCCCCAGCCTGTGGGATAACCGTAACCCCCAGTCTGTGGCCAGTGGGATAACCGTAACCCCCAGCCTGTGGGATAACCGTAACCCCCAGTCTGTGGCCAGTGGGATAACCGTAACCCCCAGTCTGTGGCCTGTGGGATAACCGTAACCCCCAGTCTGTGGCCCAGTGGGATAACCGTAACCCCCAGTCTGTGCCCAGTGGGATAACCGTAACCCCCAGTCTGTGGCCTGTGGGATAACCGTAACCCCCAGTCTGTGCCCAGTGGGATAACCGTAACCCCCAGTCTGTAGCCTGTGGGATAACCGTAACCCCCAGTCTGTGGCCCAGTGGGATAACCGTAACCCCCAGTCTGTGGCCTGTGGGATAACCGTAACCCCCAGTCTGTAGCCTGTGGGATAACCGTAACCCCCAGTCTGTGGCCTGTGGGATAACCGTAACCCCCAGTCTGTAGCCTGTGGGATAACCGTAACCCCCAGTCTGTGGCCTGTGGGATAACCGTAACCCCCAGTCTGTGGCCCAGTGGGATAACCGTAACCCCAGTCTGTGCCCAGTGGGATAACCGTAACCCCAGTCTGTGCCCAGTGGGATAACCGTAACCCCCAGTCTGTGCCCAGTGGGATAACAAACCCCCAGTCTGTGGGATAACCGTAACCCCAGTCTGTAGGATAACCGTAACCCCCAGTCTGTAGGATAACCGTAACCCCCAGTCTGTGCCCAGTGGGATAACCGTAACCCCCAGTCTGTAGCCTGTGGGATAACCGTAACCCCCAGTCTGTGGCCAGTGGGATAACCGTAACCCCAGTCTGTAGCCTGTGGGATAACCGTAACCCCAGTCTGTGGCCTGTGGGATAACCGTAACCCCAGTCTGTGCCCAGTGGGATAACCGTAACCCCCAGCCTGTGGGATAACCGTAACCCCCAGTCTGTGGCCAGTGGGATAACCGTAACCCCCAGCCTGTGGGACAACCGTAACCCCCAGTCTGTGGCCAGTGGGATAACCGTAACCCCCAGTCTGTGGCCTGTGGGATAACCGTAACCCCCAGTCTGTGCCCAGTGGGATAACCGTAACCCCAGTCTGTAGCCTGTGGGATAACCGTAACCCCCAGTCTGTGGCCCAGTGGGATAACCGTAACCCCCAGTCTGTGCCCAGTGGGATAACCGTAACCCCCAGTCTGTGGCCTGTAGGATAACCGTAACCCCCAGTCTGTGCCCAGTGGGATAACCGTAACCCCCAGTCTGTGGCCTGTGGGATAACCGTAACCCCCAGTCTGTGGCCTGTGGGATAACCGTAACCCCCAGTCTGTAGCCCAGTGGGATAACCGTAACCCCAGTCTGTGGCCCAGTGGGATAACCGTAACCCCAGTCTGTAGCCTGTGGGATAACCGTAACCCCAGTCTGTGCCCAGTGGGATAACCGTAACCCCCAGCCTGTGGGATAACCGTAACCCCCAGTCTGTGGCCAGTGGGATAACCGTAACCCCAGCCTGTGGGATAACCGTAACCCCAGTCTGTGGCCAGTGGGATAACCGTAACCCCCAGTCTGTGGCCTGTGGGATAACCGTAACCCCAGTCTGTGGCCCAGTGGGATAACCGTAACCCCCAGTCTGTGCCCAGTGGGATAACCGTAACCCCCAGTCTGTGGCCTGTGGGATAACCGTAACCCCCAGTCTGTGCCCAGTGGGATAACCGTAACCCCCAGTCTGTAGCCTGTGGGATAACCGTAACCCCCAGTCTGTGGCCCAGTGGGATAACCGTAACCCCCAGTCTGTGGCCTGTGGGATAACCGTAACCCCCAGTCTGTAGCCTGTGGGATAACCGTAACCCCCAGTCTGTGGCCTGTGGGATAACCGTAACCCCCAGTCTGTAGCCTGTGGGATAACCGTAACCCCCAGTCTGTGGCCTGTGGGATAACCGTAACCCCCAGTCTGTAGCCTGTGGGATAACCGTAACCCCCAGTCTGTGGCCTGTGGGATAACCGTAACCCCCAGTCTGTGGCCCAGTGGGATAACCGTAACCCCCAGTCTGTGCCCAGTGGGATAACCGTAACCCCCAGTCTGTGCCCAGTGGGATAACCGTAACCCCCAGTCTGTGCCCAGTGGGATAACCGTAACCCCCAGTCTGTGGGATAACCGTAACCCCCAGTCTGTAGGATAACCGTAACCCCCAGTCTGTAGGATAACCGTAACCCCCAGTCTGTGCCCAGTGGGATAACCGTAACCCCCAGTCTGTAGCCTGTGGGATAACCG
The DNA here is from genome assembly GCF_034236695.1 of Oncorhynchus nerka. Taxonomy (NCBI): domain Eukaryota; kingdom Metazoa; phylum Chordata; class Actinopteri; order Salmoniformes; family Salmonidae; genus Oncorhynchus; species Oncorhynchus nerka. The sequence goes on from NC_088407.1 coordinate 84,950,184, forward strand.
TAACCCCCAGTCTGTGGCCAGTGGGATAACCGTAACCCCCAGTCTGTAGCCTGTGGGATAACCGTAACCCCCAGTCTGTGGCCTGTGGGATAACCGTAACCCCCAGTCTGTGCCCAGTGGGATAACCGTAACCCCCAGCCTGTGGGATAACCGTAACCCCCAGTCTGTGGCCAGTGGGATAACCGTAACCCCCAGCCTGTGGGATAACCGTAACCCCCAGTCTGTGGCCAGTGGGATAACCGTAACCCCCAGTCTGTGGCCTGTGGGATAACCGTAACCCCCAGTCTGTGCCCAGTGGGATAACCGTAACCCCCAGTCTGTAGCCTGTGGGATAACCGTAACCCCCAGTCTGTGGCCCAGTGGGATAACCGTAACCCCCAGTCTGTGCCCAGTGGGATAACCGTAACCCCCAGTCTGTGGCCTGTAGGATAACCGTAACCCCCAGTCTGTGCCCAGTGGGATAACCGTAACCCCCAGTCTGTGGCCTGTGGGATAACCGTAACCCCCAGTCTGTGGCCTGTGGGATAACCGTAACCCCCAGTCTGTAGCCCAGTGGGATAACCGTAACCCCCAGCCTGTGGCCCAGTGGGATAACCGTAACCCCCAGTCTGTAGCCTGTGGGATAACCGTAACCCCCAGTCTGTGCCCAGTGGGATAACCGTAACCCCCAGCCTGTGGGATAACCGTAACCCCCAGTCTGTGGCCAGTGGGATAACCGTAACCCCCAGCCTGTGGGATAACCGTAACCCCAGTCTGTGGCCAGTGGGATAACCGTAACCCCCAGTCTGTGGCCTGTGGGATAACCGTAACCCCCAGTCTGTGGCCCAGTGGGATAACCGTAACCCCCAGTCTGTGCCCAGTGGGATAACCGTAACCCCAGTCTGTGGCCTGTGGGATAACCGTAACCCCAGTCTGTGCCCAGTGGGATAACCGTAACCCCCAGTCTGTAGCCTGTGGGATAACCGTAACCCCCAGTCTGTGGCCCAGTGGGATAACCGTAACCCCCAGTCTGTGGCCTGTGGGATAACCGTAACCCCAGTCTGTAGCCTGTGGGATAACCGTAACCCCCAGTCTGTGGCCTGTGGGATAACCGTAACCCCAGTCTGTAGCCTGTGGGATAACCGTAACCCCAGTCTGTGGCCTGTGGGATAACCGTAACCCCCAGTCTGTGGCCCAGTGGGATAACCGTAACCCCCAGTCTGTGCCCAGTGGGATAACCGTAACCCCCAGTCTGTGCCCAGTGGGATAACCGTAACCCCCAGTCTGTGCCCAGTGGGATAACCGTAACCCCCAGTCTGTGGGATAACCGTAACCCCCAGTCTGTAGGATAACCGTAACCCCCAGTCTGTGCCCAGTGGGATAACCGTAACCCCCAGTCTGTAGCCTGTGGGATAACCGTAACCCCCAGTCTGTGGCCAGTGGGATAACCGTAACCCCCAGTCTGTAGCCTGTGGGATAACCGTAACCCCCAGTCTGTGGCCTGTAGGATAACCGTAACCCCCAGTCTGTGGCCTGTGGGATAACCGTAACCCCCAGTCTGTGCCCAGTGGGATAACCGTAACCCCCAGTCTGTAGCCTGTAGGATAACCGTAACCCCCAGTCTGTGGCCAGTGGGATAACCGTAACCCCCAGTCTGTGGCCAGTGGGATAACCGTAACCCCCAGTCTGTAGCCTGTAGGATAACCGTAACCCCCAGTTTGTGGCCAGTGGGATAACCGTAACCCCCAGTTTGTGGCCAGTGGGATAACCGTAACCCCCAGTCTGTGGCCTGTGGGATAACCGTAACCCCCAGTCTGTGGCCAGTGGGGTAACCGTAACCCCCAGTCTGTGGCCAGTGGGGTAACCGTAACCCCCAGTCTGTGGCCAGTGGGGTAACCGTAACCCCCAGTCTGTGGCCTGCTAACCAGAGTCCTGAACCAAATCAAATCAAATTTATTTATATAGCCCTTCGTACATCAGCTGATATCTCAAAGTGCTGTACAGAAACCCAGCCTAAAACCCCAAACAGCAAGCAATGCAGGTGTAAATGAACGCGTGTTCAATAGAAACACACATTCTGAGGAATACTGGACTCTTGTTGGTTAACGTCTCCAGCTGAGATTTGTATGTATTTCCTGACAGGTGCTCAGCGGATGCCCCAGCTGACAAAGCCTGTCCATTCCTGGGAGACCCCAGCTGACAAAGCCTGTCCATTCCTGGGAGACACAGACCCAGAGAAGCCCTCCCACAACCCACAGGATCCCAACTGACTCAAACTGCACGTACTCACACACACACATGCTGTAGATACATGTATTTTAAGTTCCACGGTGCTCAGTTGGTACAGAACACAATAAACTGGGAGGTACTACCTGAACTTTGAACACATGAACATTGCAATACATTTTGCGACGTTGTGCCCTACTGAACACGACCCTGGTTCTAGTGTTTTATAGGTCTGATCCTGTATCTCCCACAGCCTGTAGAGGCTTGCTGAGAGCGTGCTTAAACACAGACCTGTATAAACAGCTCTGCACGAAGGTTGTGTGTGTGTGTGCATTTTCTGTACGTGTGTGTTATCCTCGCACAATCATGAACCTTCCTTGCACCTTGCTGACATTTCTACACTGTGTTTCATGTCAAGTTGACTTGAGATGGGGGGGGGGGGGCTGTCTTATCATAAAGGGTGTGGTCTTGTTGCTGTATGTTTGGTATTGAAATCAGATGTCTGTAGTTATGTGTAGGAATGTTCTCCTGTCTGGTGGTAGGGTCAGGCTGTTGAAATGACCAATTGTTTCTCATGATGTGCAGTTGTGTGTTCTTATAGGCATTTGACATGCTGAGGAATGTTGTCCTGTCTGGTGGCAGGCTGGGTCTGGCTGTTGAAATGACCAATTGTTTCTCATGATGTGCTGTTGTGTGTTCTTATAGGCATTTGACTGAGGAATGTTCTCCTGTACAGCCTGTAGATTTCCTGTTCTTAGCTATTAAATTAAAAAATAGAATTTTCAATTTCATAAGAATGTGTGTTTGTCTGGCTTGGGTCTAGGGTTGCAACATTCCTATAACTTCCCCCAGGTTTCCCAGAAATCCTGGTTAGATATGTCCTGGTATTACGTGGGAATATAGCAGCAAATCCCGGAATCCTCCAACCAGGAATTCTGGGAGACCGGTGAATTCTGGGAGACCGGTGAATTCTGGGAGACCGGTGAATTCTGGGAGACCGGTGAATTTGGGGAAAGTTACCCAACCAGGGGCAAGAATCAACTATAAGGAAATTAGGGATCCTCACACGGATATAGTTTCTCCCCAGTATATTATTACCCTTGACGAAGATGAAACTGGGGAACTATATTCTGTGTGTGTGTTGGGCCCCTCATTTCTTTATCTGCACCGGTAGTTTAGGAGTTTAGGATGTGCAAGAGAGAGAGGGTTCTATGAAACGGTAAGGGGGGGGCAAGAGAGAGAGGGTTCTATGAAACGGTAAGGGGGGGTAAGAGAGAGGGAGGGTTCTATGAAAAGGTAAGGGGGCAAGGAGAGAGGGTTCTATGAAACGTTAAGGGGGTAAGAGAGAGGGAGGGTTCTATGAGACGGTAAGGGGGGGTAAGAGAGGGGAGGGTTCTATGAAAACGGTAAGAGAGAGGGAGGGTTCTATGAAACGGTAAGAGAGAGGGAGGGTTCTATGAAACGTTAAGGGGGGTAAGAGAGGGGAGGGTTCTATGAAACGGTAAGAGAGCGGGAGGGTTCTATGAGACGGTAAGGGGGCAAGAGAGAGGGGTTCTATGAAACGGTAAGGGGGCAAGAGAGAGAGCGTTCTATGAAACGGTAGGGGGCAAGGAGAGAGAGGGTTCTATGAAACGTTAAGGGGGTAAGAGGGGGAGGGTTCTATGAGACGGTAAGGGGTTACGGTTATCCCTTACCCCCCTTACCCCCTTACATTTCAACCCCCTCTCTTGCCCCCTTACCGTCTCATAGAACCCTCTCTCTTGCCCCCCTCCTTACCGTTTCATAGAACCCTCTCTCTCTTGCCCCCCCCTTACCGTCTCATAGGGTTCCCAACTAGACTACCTGGTTAAATTAAAGGTGAAATTTTAAAAAATGAGGTGAAGGTAGGGAATGAGGATTCAGACTGACAGTAGATGTACATCGCCCTCCTCTGGACAGAAGAGAAACTACACCAGGTTATTTAATAATATCCACACATCCTTAGAGAAACCCATACAGGTTTGTTAAGATACAAAATAAATAAGTTGGTCCAGCATCCTAACAATGGCAGAATGGCGAGTAGCGTGTGTACATAAACATCCCCACAGCATGATACTGCCACCACCATGCCTCACTGTAGGGATGGTGCCAGGTTTACTCCAGACGTGACGCTTGGCATTTAGGCTAAAGAGTTCAATCTTGGTTTCATCAGACCAGACCCTCTTGTTTCTCATGGTCTGAGAGTCCTTTAGGTGCCTTTTGTCAAACTCCAAGCAGGCAGTCATGTGGCTTTTACTAAGGAGTGGCTTTCATCTGGCCACTACTATAACGGCCTGATTGGTGGAGTGCTGCAGAGATGGTTGTCCTTCTGGAAGGTTCTCCCATCTCCACAGATGAACTCTAGAGCTCTGTCAGACTGACCATCGGGTTCTTGGTCACCTCTATGACCGAGGCCCATCTCCACAGAGGAACTCTAGAGCTCTGTCAGACTGACCATCGGGTTCTTGGTCACCTCCATGACCAAGGCCCATCTCCACAGATGAACTCTAGAGCTCTGTCAGACTGACCATCCGGTTCTTGGTCACCTCTATGACCAAGGCCCTTCTCCCTCGATTGCTCAGTTTGGCCGGGCGGCCAATCTAGAAAGAGTTGGTGGTTCCAAACTTTTTCAATTTAAGAATAATGGAAGCCACTGTATTCTTGGGGATCTACAATGATGCAGAATTTTTTTGGTACCCTTCCCCCAGATCTGTACCTCGACACAATCCGGTCTCGGAGCTCTCCGGACAGTTCCTTCGACCTCATGGCTTGGTTTTTGCTCTGACCTGCACTGTCAACTGTGAGACCTTATATAGACAGGTGTGTGCCTTTCCAAATCATGTCCAATCAATTGAATTTACCACAGATGGACTCCAATCAAGTTGTATAAACATCTCAAGGAGGACCAATGGAAACAGGATGCACCTGAGCTCAATTTCCAGTCTCATAGCGAAGTTGTTTTATATTTTTGATTTATACATTTGCAAACATTTCTAAAAACCTGTTTTTGCTTTTTCATTATGGTGTATTGTGATGTCATTATGGTGTAATGTGTTGTCATTATGGGGTATTGTGATGTCATTATGGGGTATTGTGATGTCATTATGGTGTATTGTGATGTCATTATGGTGTATTGTGATGTAATTCTGGGGTATTGTGATGTCATTCTGGGGTATTGTGATGTCATTATGGACTATTGTGTGTAAATTGCTGAGGATTTGTATTTATTTAATCCATTTCAGAATAAGGCTGTAACGTAACAAAATGTGGAAAAAGTCAAGGGGTCTGATTACTTTCCGAAGGCATATGTGCATTCACTGTATTTCCATAGTGTGATAATGTGTGTGTCTAAGTAGTGTGTTCCAACATGCCTCCCAGCAATGTAAGTGTCGATGTGTGTGACAGACTTGTGTGTGTGTTCAGGGGTAGGACAAGAAGTTAGCGGGGAAGATTCCGGTCCGTCCGTTTAGCGTTCCCTCCCACCAGTCATACTGTAACTCTGTCTTGGTAACCACGGTGATGCGGTCGCTGGGTTTGAAGCTCAGGTCGCCAGAGTGTCGCCCTGTGAACAGGTGAACAGTATGCCTTGGTGAACAGTATGCCTTGGTGAACAGTGTGCCTTGGTGAACAGTATGCCTTGGTGAACAGTATGCCTTGCTTAACAGTATGCCTAGGTGAAGAGTATGCCTAGGTGAACAGTATGCCTAGGTGAACAGTATGCCTAGGTGAACAGTATGCCTAGGTGAACAGTATGCCTTGGTGAACAGTATGCCTTGGTGAACAGTGCGCCTTGGTGAACAGTATGCCTTGGTTAACAGTATGCCTTGGTTAACAGTATGCCTAGGTGAAGAGTATGCCTTGGTTAACAGTATGCCTAGGTGAACAGTATGCCTTGGTTAACAGTATGCCTTGGTTAACAGTATGCCTTGGTTAACAGTATGCCTAGGTGAACAGTATGCCTAGGTGAAGAGTATGCCTTGGTTAACAGTATGCCTTGGTGAACAGTATGCCTTGGTGAACAGAATGCCTAGGTGAACAGTATGCCTTGGTGAACAGTATGCCTAGGTGAACAGTATGCCTTGGTGAACAGTATGCCTAGGTGAACAGTATGCCTTGGTGAACAGTATGCCTAGGTGAACAGTATGCCTTGGTTAACAGTATGCCTTGGTGAACAGTATGCCTAGGTGAACAGTATGCCTTGGTTAACAGTATGCCTAGGTGAACAGTATGCCTAGATGAACAGTATGCCTAGGTTAACAGTATGCCTAAAAGTAGATTCCCAAACCTTCCATGACAGAGCCATCACCAACAGAGAGATCAACCTGGAGAAGAGTCCCCTAAGCAAGCTGGTCCTGGGGCTCTGTTCACAAACACAGACCCCACAGAGCCCCAGGACAGCAACACAATTAGACCCAACCAAATCATGAGAAAACTAAAAGATAATTACTTGACACATTGGAAATAATTAACAAAAGAATATAGCAAACTAAAATACTATTTGGCCCTAAACAGAGAGTACACAGTGGCAGAATACCTGACCACTGTGACTGACCCAAACTTAAGGAAAGCTTTGAGTATGTACAGACTCAGTGAGCATAGCCTTGCTATTGAGAAAGGTCGGCAATTTCTCAAATGGAATAGCCTTCATTTCTCAGAACAAGAATAGACTGACGGGTTTCAGAAGTAAGTTCTTTGTTTCTGGCCATTTTGAGCCTGTAATCAAACCCAGAAATTCTGATGCTCCAGATACTCAACTAGTCTAAAGAAGGCCAGTTTTATTGCTTCTTTAATCAGAACAACATTTTTCAGCTGTGCTAACATAATTGCAAAATGGTTTTCTAATGATCAATTAGCCTTTTAAAACGATAAACTTGGATTAGCTAACACAAGGTGCCATTGGAACACAGGAGTGATGGTTGCTGATAATGGGCCTCTGTACGCTTATTTCCTTTAATTATTTAACTAGGCAAGTCAGATTCTTATTTACAATGACGGCATATGGGGCAGAACAACAGATTTTTACCTTGTCAGCTCCGGGATTCGATCTAGCAACATACAGTTGAAGTCAGAAGATTACATACACATACAAGATTACATTACATACACCTAAGCCAAATAGTTTTTCACAATTCCTGACATTTAATCCTAGTAAAAATTCCCGGTCTTAGGTCAGTTAGAATCCCCACTTTATTCTAAGACTGTGAAATGTCAGAATAATAGTAGAGAGAATGATTTATTTCAGCTTTAATTTTATTCATCACATTCTCAGTGGGTCAGAAGTTTATATACACTCAATTAGTATTTGGTAGCATTGTGTTTAAATGTTTTAACTTGGTTCAAACTTTTCGGGTATCCTTCCACAAGCTTCCCACAATAAGTTGGGTGAATTTTGGCCCATTCCTCCTGACAGAGCTGGTGTAACTGAGTCAGGTTTGTAGGCCCTCTTGCTCGCACACACTTTTTCAGTTCTGCCCACGAATTGTCTATAGGATAGAGGTCAGGGCTTTGTGATGTCCACTCCAATACCTTGACTTTGTTGTCCTTAAGCCATTTTGCCTCAACTTTGGAAGTATGCTTGGGGTCATTGTCCATTTGGAAGACCCATTTGCGACCAAGCTTTAACTTCCTGACTGATGTCTTGAGATGTTGCTTCAATATATCCACATAATTTTCCGTCCCCATGATGCCATCTATTTTGTGAAGTGCACCAGTCCCTCCTGCAGCAAAGCACCCCGACAACATAATGCTGCCACCCCCATGCTTCACGGTTGGGATGGTGTTCTTCGGCTTGCAAGTATCCCCCTTTTTCCTCTAAACATAACGATGATCATTATGGCCAAACATTTTTATTTTTGTTTCATCAGACCAGAGGACATTTCTCCAAAAAGTACAATCTTTGTCCCCATGTGCATTTGCAAACCGTAGTCTGTTTTTTTTATGGCGGTTTTGGAGAAGTGGCTTCTTCCTTGCTGATTGGCCTTTCAGGTTATGTCGATATAGGACTTGTTTTACTCTGGATATAGATATTTTTGCACCTGTTTCCTCCAGCATCTTCACAAGGTCCTTTGCTGCTGTTCTGGGATTGATTTGCACTTTTCACACCAAAGTACGTCCATCTCTAGGAGACAGAACGTGTCTCCTTCCTGAGTGGTATGACGGCTGCATGGTCCCATGGTGTTTATACTTGCGTACTATTGTTTGTACAGGTGAATGTGGTACCTTCAGGTGTTTGGAAATTGCTCCCAGGGATGAACCAGACTTGCGGAGTTCTACAATTTTTTTCTGAGGTCATGGCTAATTTCTTTTCATTATCCCATGATGTCAAGCAAAGAGGCACTAAGTTTGATGGTAGGTCTTGAAATTCATCCACAGGTACACCTCCAATTGACTCAAATTATGTCAATTAGCCTATCAGAAGCTTCTAAAGCCATGACATCATTTTCTGGAATTTTCCAAGCTGTTTAAAGGCACAGTCAACTTAGTGTATGTAAACTTCCGACCCACTGGAATTGTGATACAGTGAATTATAAGTGAAATAATCTGTCTGTTAACAATTGTTGGAAAAATGACTTGTGTCATGCACAAAGTAGATGTCCTGAACCGACTTGTCCGTCAAACCGTCAAAATGATAGTTTGTGAACAAGACATTTGTGGAGTGGTTGAAAATCGAGTTTTAATGACTCCAACCTAAGTGAATGTAAACTTCCGACTTCAACTGTATGTAGATATTATATTTAAAATATCTGCCGTTTCCAGCTACAACATTAACAATGTCTACACCGTATTACTGATTGACTTTTTGTTATTTTAATTGCAAAAAAATAGCTTTTCTTTCCAAAACAAGGATATTTCTAAGTGACCCCAAACTTTTGAACAGTAGTGTATTTCCTCAGATTACACAGACCCACAAAGAATTAGAAAATACACCCAATTTTGATTAACTACCATATCTATTTGGTGAAATATCACAGTGTGACATCACATCAGCAAGATTTGTGACCTGCTGCCACAAGAAAAGGGCAACCAGTGAAGAACAAACACCACTGTAAATACAACCCATATTTATGTTTATTTATTTTCCCTTTTGTACTTTAACTATTTGCACATCATTACAACACTATTGTATGTAGACATAATATAATAATATGACATGTCTTTATTATTTTGGAACTTTTGTGATTGTAATGTTCACCATTAATTTTAATGTTTTATTTCACATTTGTTTATTATCTAGTTCACTTGCTTTGGCAATGTTAACATATGTTTTCTATGCCAATAAAGACCTTGAGAGACAGGGAGAGACAAAGAGAGATAGCGAGAGAGAGACAGAGTGAGAGATACAGAGAGAGATGGAGAGAGAGAGACAAGTGTGACTACTGCGTTTGAAGTTTGCTCTGCACACACACACACACACACACACACACACACAGCTACCATTATAGTAGCTAGCTGGTCTCCTTACCCAAGGTGCATTGGGAAGTCAGTATGTTTATTTTGGCTGGGCATGAGGTCACAGTTTAATACATCACCTAGGCACACACACAATCTCTACAATCACCTCACACTTCACCTGCTGCGAGAGCACGCACACTACATTCATATCCTGCTGTGTCGACACAGTGGTGTATATTTTGGCACGGTGGTCGGCCACTGTGTAAATGAAAGCATTCCTCTTGTCACCGAACCACTGAAAGATGATCAAACTCCTACGTGTGTGTGGGGCTAGGTGTGTGTGTGTGGGGGGGGGATACGTGTGTGTGTGGAGCTGCAGCAGCTGCCTTACCGACAAGACTACCCCAGCCCATGACAAGACTACCCCAGCCCATGACAAGACTACCCCAGCCCATGACAAGATTACCCCAGCCCATGACAAGATTACCCCAGCCCATGACAAGACTACCCCAGCCCATGACAAGACTACCCCAGCCCATGACAAGATTACCCCAGCCCATGACAAGATTACCCCAGCCCATGACAAGACTACCCCAGCCCATGACAAGACTACCCCAGCCCATGACAAGACTACCCCAGCCCATGACAAGACTACCCCAGCCCAACACAAGACTACCCCAGACATTAGCAGGAGTAATGGACAGGCCTGACACGCAGAGGGAATGCCCTACTCACACACATCACTATAACCATCCGTATCCTACTTCCGTCTCCTGTAGCTTTTCATTCCAACCAGTTAATCGTAAGAATCAGGTGGGTTAGAGTACGGATTGGTGCGAGAACGTACATGACAGTAGGTAGCTCTCCAGGAACAGTCCTGGTGTAAATCTACAGGAGGATATCTCTCCAGGAAGAGGTTTGGAGAGGCCTGGTGTAAACCTACAGGAGGGTATCTCTCCAGGAACAGGGTTGGAGAGGCCTGGTGTAAACCTACAGGAGGGTATCTCTCCAGGAACAGGGTTGGAGAGCCCTGGTTTAAACCTACAGGAGGGTAGCTCTCCAGGAACAGGGTTGGAGAGTCCTGGTGTAAACCTACAGGAGGGTATCTCTCCAGGAACAGGGATGGAGAGTCCTGGTGTAAACCTACAGGAGGGTATCTCTCCAGGAACAGGGATGGAGAGTCCTGGTGTAAACCTACAGGAGGGTATCTCTCCAGGAACAGGGATGGAGAGTCCTGGTGTAAACCTACAGGAGGGTATCTCTCCAGGAACAGGGATGGAGAGTCCTGGTGTAAACCTACAGGAGGGTAGCTCTCCAGGAACAGGGTTGGAGAGTCCTGGTGTAAACCTACAGGAGGGTATCTCTCCAGGAACAGGGATGGAGAGTCCTGGTGTAAACCTACAGGAGGGTATCTCTCCAGGAACAGGGATGGAGAGTCCTGGTGTAAACCTACAGGAGGGTATCTCTCCAGGAACAGGGTTGGAGAGTCCTGGTGTAAACCTACAGGAGGGTAGCTCTCCAGGAACAGGGTTGGGGAGCCCTGGTGTAAACCTACAGGAGGGTATCTCTCCAGGAACAGGGTTTGAGAGTCCTGGTGTAAACCTACAGGAGGGTATCTCTCCAGGAACAGGGATGGAGAGTCCTGGTGTAAACCTACAGGAGGGTATCTCTCCAGGAACAGGGATGGAGAGTCCTGGTGTAAACCTACAGGAGGGTATCTCTCCAGGAACAGGGATGGAGAGTCCTGGTGTAAACCTACAGGAGGGTAGCTCTCCAGGAACAGGGTTGGAGAGCCCTGGTGTAAACCTACAGGAGGGTATCTCTCCAGGAACAGGGTTGGAGAGTCCTGGTGTAAACCTACAGGAGGGTAGCTCTCCAGGAACAGGGTTGGGGAGCCCTGGTGTAAACCTACAGGAGGGTATCTCTCCAGGAACAGGGATGGAGAGCCCTGGTTTAAACCTACAGGAGGGTAGCTCTCCAGGAACAGGGATGGAGAGTCCTGGTGTAAACCTACAGGAGGGTATCTCTCCAGGAACAGGGTTTGAGAGTCCTGGTGTAAACCTACAGGAGGGTAGCTCTCCAGGAACAGGGTTGGGGAGCCCTGGTGTAAACCTACAGGAGGGTATCTCTCCAGGAACAGGGATGGAGAGCCCTGGTTTAAACCTACAGGAGGGTATCTCTCCAGGAACAGGGTTGGAGAGCCCTGGTGTAAACCTACAGGAGGGTATCTCTCCAGGAACAGGGATGGAGAGTCCTGGTGTAAACCTACAGGAGGGTAGCTCTCCAGGAACAGGGTTGGAGAGCCCTGGTGTAAACCTACAGGAGGGTATCTCTCCAGGAACAGGGATGGAGAGTCCTGGTGTAAACCTACAGGAGGGTAGCTCTCCAGGAACAGGGTTGGAGAGCCCTGGTGTAAACCTACAGGAGGGTATCTCTCCAGGAACAGGGTTGGAGAGTCCTGGTGTAAACCTACAGGAGGGTAGCTCTCCAGGAACAGGGTTGGAGAGCCCTGGTTTAGCCCTTATTTTAGCAGGTTAGTTAACTGAAAACACATGATCCTTTACAACAACATCCTGGAGAAGAGTTGCACAGAGTATGTGTGTTCCAATGGAGAGGATGATGATGATGAAGGGTGTAGGGGAGGGGTCACTCACCTGTGCTGTCAGATTTGAAGGCAGAGATGCTTGGATAGAGGGAGGGCTTCTCTGCTAAAACACACACACACACACACACACACACAGAGAGACTCAGACACACGCACACAGACAGCCAGACACATGCACACAAACACACGGCAATATCAGTCAAAGACAGAGAAATTTCTTTCTAGAGGATCAAATATTCTAGCCAACCCACACAAACATGCCCTCACTGGCTACACATCAGCCATGCTACTGTTAGAAAAAAGCACAACTTGTATTTAGGAGGGGTATTGACATGTTGAATCCCCACCCGAGGTTTCTGTAAATTACTGGCGCACAGCTCGGACACCCATGTATACCCCACAAGGCATGCCACCCGAGGTCTCTTCACAGTCCCCAAGTCCAGAAAAAGACTTCCCTCACGACGCCAGGACAGCGGAGTCAATCACCACCTTCCGGAGACACCTGAAACCCCACCTCTTTCAGGAATACCTAGGATAGGATAAAGTAATCCTTCTCACCCCCCTTAAAAGATTTAGATGCACTATTGTAAAGTGGCTGCTCCACTGGATGTCATAAGGTGAATGCACCAATTTGTAAGTCGCTCTGGATAAGAGTGTCTGCTAAATGACTTAAATGTAAATGTAAATGTAAGACTATGGGAGGCGCACAGTACTACATAGAACCATGACTACATGGAACTCTATTCCACAGTACTACATAGAGCCATGACTACATGGAACTCTATTCCACAGTACTACATAGAGCCATGACTACATGGAACTCTATTCCACAGTACTACAGTGTCTCCTGACCCCTCCTATCTCAGCCTCCAGTATTTATGCTGCAGTAGTTTATGTGTCGGGGGGCTAGGGTCAGTTTGTTCTATCTGGAGTACTTCTCCTGTCCTATTCGGTGTCCTGTGTGAATCTAAGTGTGCGTTCTCTAATTCTCTCCTTCTCTCTTTCTTTCTCTCTCTCGGAGGACCTGAGCCCTAGGACCATGCCCCAGGACTACCTGACATGATGACTCCTTGCTGTCCCCAGTCCACCTGGCCGTGCTGCTGCTCCAGTTTCAACTGTTCTACCTTATTATTATACGACCATGCTGGTTATTTATGAACATTTGAACATCTTGGCCATGTTCTGTTATAATCTCCACCCGGCACAGCCAGAAGAGGACTGGCCACCCCACATAGCCTGGTTCCTCTCTAGGTTTCTTCCTAGGTTTTGGCCTTTCTAGGGAGTTTTTCCTAGCCACCGTGCTTCTACACCTGCATTGCTTGCTGTTTGGGGTTTTAGGCTGGGTTTCTGTACAGCACTTTGAGATATCAGCTGATGTACGAAGGGCTATATAAATAAATTTGATTTGATTTGAAACATAGAACCATGACCACATGGAACTCTAATCCACAGTACTACATAGAGCCATGACTACATGGAACTCTATTCCACAGTACTACATAGAACCATGACTACATGGAACTCTATTCCACAGTACTACATAGAGCCATGACTACATGGAACTCTATTCCACAGTACTACATAGAACCATGACTACATGGAACTCTATTCCACAGTACTACATAGAGACATGACTACATGGAACTCTATTCCACATCAAATCAAATGTTATTGGTCACATACACGTGTTTAGCAGATGTTATTGTGGGGTGTAGCGAAATGCTTGTGCTTCTAGCTCCAACAGTGCAGTAATATCTAACAGTTTCACAACATATACCCAAAATACAGGTAAATATAAGTAAGGAATGGATTAAGGATATCTATACACATATGTCAGAGCGGCATTGGACTAAGATACAGTGACATAGTATAGAATACAGTATGTACATATGAGATGGGTGATGCAATATTTACACACAACTAAAGTGACTAAGATACCGTAAAGTGACTAAGATACCGTAAAGTGACTAAGATAACGTAGAATAGTATAGAGTACAGTTTACACACGTGAGGTGAGTAATTATTACATTATTAAAGTGGCCAGTGAGCAGTCTCTGATGTGCTGGAGATGGCTGTTGAACAGTCAGTGGTGTAGTCTAGAATAGCATACATATGAAATGGGTGATGCAATAAGTAAACACAATTTAAAAAGTGACTAAGACACCGTAGAATAGGGTGGAGTGCAGTTTATACACATGAGATGAGTAATGCTAGATACAGATTTTTTTTTAAAGTGGCCAGTGATTCCTAATCTATGTCTATAGGCAGCCGCCTCTGATGTGCTTGTGATGGCTGTTTAGCAGTCTGATGGCCTTGAGATAGAGGGCTGTTTTTCAGTCTCTCGGTCCCAGCTTTGATGCACCTATACTGAACCTGCCTTCTGGATGAAAGCGGAGTGAACAGGCAGTGGCTCGGGTGGTTGTTGTCCTTGATGATCTTTTTGGCCTTCCTGTGACATCGGGTGCCGTAGGTGTCCAGGAGGGCGGGAACTTTGCCCCTGGTAATGCATTGGGCAGACCGCACCACCCTCTGGAGAGCTTTGCGGTTGTGGGCGGTGTAGATGCCTTACCAGGCAGTGATACAGCCTGACAGGATGCTCTCAATTGTGCATCTGTAAAAGTTTGTGAGGGTTTTAGGTGTTTAAGACAAATTTCTTTAGCCTCCTGAGTTTGAAAAGGCGCTGTTACGCCTTCTTCACCACACTGTCTGTGTGGGTGGACCATTTCAGATTGTCAGTGATGTGTACGCCAAGGAACTTGAAGCCTTCCACCTTAACCACTGTGGTACCATCGATATGGATAGGGGGGAGCCTCCTCTGCTGTTTCCTGAAGTCCATGATAATCTCTTTAGTTTCGTTGACGTTGAGTGAGAGGATATTTTCCTGGCACCACACTCCCAGAGCCCTCACGTCCTCCCTGTAGGCTGTCTCATCGTTTTGGGTAATCAAGCCTACTATTGTTGTTTCATCTGCAAACTTGATGATTGAGTTGGAGGCCTGCATGGCCACGCAGTCATGGGTGAACAGGGAGTACAGGAGGGGGCTGAGCACACACCCTTGTGCAGCCCCAGTGTTGAGGATCAGCGAAGAGGAGGTGTTGTTTCCGACCTTCACCACCTGGGGGAGACCCGTCAGGAAGCCAGGACCCAGTTACACAGTGCGGGGTTCAGACCCAGGGCCTCGAGTTTGATGATGAACTTGGAGGGTTACTATGGTGTTGAATGCTGAGCTATAGTCAATAAACAGCATTCTTACATAGGTATGCCTCTTGTCCAGATGGGACAGGGGCGGCAGGGTAGCCTAGTGGTTAGAACGTTGGACTAGTAACCCCACACAACTAGCATGAGGCTAACCTCACACAACTAGCATGAGGCTAACCTCACACAACTAGCATGAGGCTAACCTCACACAACTAGCATGAGGCTAACCCCACACAACTAGGATGAGGCTAACCTCACACAACTAGCATGAGGCTAACCCCACACAACTAGGATGAGGCTAACCCCACACAACTAGCATGAGGCCAAACCCACACACCTAGCATGAGGCTAACCCCACACAACTAGCATGAGACTAACCCCATACAACTAGCATGAGGCTAACCCCACACAACTAGCATGAGGCTAACCTCACACAACTAGCATGAGGCTAACCCCACACAACTAGCATGAGACTAACCCCATACAACTAGCATGAGGCTAACCCCACACAACTAGCATGAGGCTAACCCCACACAACTAGCATGAGGCTAACCCCATACAACTAGCATGAGGCTAACCCCACACAACTAGCATGAGACTAACCCCATACAACTAGCATGAGGCTAACCCCACACAACTAGCATGAGGCTAACCCCACACAACTAGCATGAGACTAACCCCATACAACTAGCATGAGGCTAACCCCACACAACTAGCATGAGGCTAACCCCACACAACTAGGATGAGGCTAACCTCGCACAACTAGCATGAGGCTAACCCCATACAACTAGCATGAGGCTAACCCCACGCAACTAGCATGAGGCTAACCCCACACAACTAGGATGAGGCTAACCTCGCACAACTAGCATGAGGCTAACCCCAAACAACTAGCATGAGACTAACCCCATACAACTAGCATGAGGCTAACCCCACACAACTAGCAT
>NC_088407.1:84969045-85056545 GCF_034236695.1 Oncorhynchus nerka
CACACACACACACACACACACACACACACACACACACACACACACACACACACACACACACACACCAAGAGAGAGGTAGATAGATGTGAGTGGTTAGAGTATGGTACACTGACATCAGAATCCCACTACTTAGCGATGAGTATTGAAGGAGACCAGTAGAACTTCAGTGACATCAGAATCCCACTACTTAGCGATGAGTATTGAAGGAGACCAGTAGAACTTCAGTGACATCAGAATCCCACTACTTAGCGATGAGTATTGAAGGAGACCAGTAGAACTTCAGTGACATCAGAATCCCACTACTTAGCGATGAGTATTGAAGGAGACCAGCAGAACTTCAGTGACATCAGAATCCCACTACTTAGCGATGATTATTGAAGGAGACCAGCAGAACTTCAGTGACATCAGAATCCCACTACTTACAGTGTCTTGCGAAAGTATTCACCCCCCTTGGCATGTTTCCTGTTTTGTTGCCTTACAACATGGAATTAAAAATGATTTTTGTTGGGGGGAGGGTTGTATCATTTGATTTACACAACATGCCTACCACTTTTAAGATGCAAAATATTCTTTATTGTGAAACAAACAAGAAATAAGACAAAAAAACAGAAAACTTGAGCATGCATAACTATTCACCCCCCCCCTCCCCCCCCTCCCACAAAGGCAGTACGTTGTAGAGCCAACTTTTGCTGCAATTACAGCTGCAAGTCTCTTGGGGGTATGTCTCTATAAGCTTGGCAGATCTAGCCATTGTGATTTTTTCCCATTTTTCAAAACAAAACTGCCCCAGCTCCTTCAAGTAGGATGGGTTCCGCTGGTGTACAGCAATCTTTAAGTCATACCACAGATTCCCCAATTGGATTGAGGTCTGGGCTTTGACGAGGCCATTCCAAGACATTTAAATATTTCCCCTTAAACCACTTGATTGTTGCTTTAGCAGTATGCTTAGGACCATTGTCCTGCTGGAAGGTGAACCTCCGTCCCAGTCTCAAATCTCTGGAAGACTGAAACAGGTTTCCCTCAATGAATTTCCCTGTATTTAGCACCATCCATCATTCCTTCAATTCTGACCAGTTTCCCAGTTCCTGCCGATTGAAAAACATCCCCACAGCATGATGCTGCCACCATCATATTCCGGTCACAACTTGTAGACATGTTGCTGTAAGGTTGTTGCTAACCTTACTTTGCTACCTGCCAACTTTACATTTTTTAATTGACGTTTATATTTTTGGTTTTTCCATCGCTCAACTTTTTTTTCATTCAACTTTTTCACTCCGGACGCTTTATCTGGACGTGGTTCGTCAGGACCTCCACCAGCCGAAGCTAAGTAGTAACATTAACATGATTCCTTCTAATTCCAGTCGCTGTACTCATAATATACAGGAGAACGATCGCCTTACGGCGAGGATCGCCATGCTGCAAGCCCAGCTTCAGACGTAATTGTTAGGCAAGGGCAATTTAAGTGTAGGAAAGGATGAAACAGCGTCTGTGCCACCAGTAATTACAGATAGTAGTATAAATCCCCTCGCACATCGCACAGTCCCCGCAGCCGGACAACTTTCTCGTGGCCTCTGGAGGGCAATGTTGTAGGAATGCTCAACCGGTGTCACTCATTCAGCAGACAGAAACTTTCAACCGGTTTTCCCCATTTAGCAGCGATTCGGAGTCAGAGGCCGAGCCTTCTCTGGTCTCTACTCCTCCCGTTACGGGGTCTGAAATGCCGAAGCCTCCCACTACTAGCTCTGACAAATTGAAAACCCTAGTCATTGGCGACTCCATCACCCGCAGTATTAGACTTACAACGAATCATCCAGCGATCATACACTGTTTACCAGGGGGCAGGGCTACCGACGTTAAGACTAATCTGAAGATGGTGCTGGCTAAAGCTAAAACTGGCGAGTGTAGAGAGTATAGGGATATTGTTGTCCACGTCGGCACCAACGATGTTAGGATGAAACAGTCAGAGGTCACCAAGCGCAACATAGCTTCAGCGTGTAAATCAGCTAGAAAGATGTGTCAGCATCGAGCAATTGTCTCTGGCCTCCTCCCAGTTAGGGGGAGTGATGAGCTCTAGAGCAGAATCTCACAACTCAATCGCTGGTTGAAAACTGTTTTCTGCCCCTCCCAAAAGATAGAATTTGTAGATAATTGGCCCTCTTCCTGGGGCTCACCCACAAGCAGGACCAAGCCTGGCCTGTTGAGGAGTGACTAACTCCATCCTAGCTGGAGGGGTGCTCTCCTCTTATCTACGAACATAGACAGGGCTCTCTAACTCCTCTAGCTCCACAATGAGATAGGGTGCAGGCCAGGCAGCAGGCCGTTAGCCAGCCTGCCAGCTTAGTGGAGTCTGCCACTAGCACAGTCAGTGCTGTCAGTTCAGCTATTCCCATTGAGACCACGTCTGTGCCTCGACCTAGGTTGGGCAAAACTAAACATGGCTGGGTTTGCCTTAGCAATCTCACTGGAATAAAGACCCCCTCCATTCCTGCCATTATTGAAAGAGATTGTGATACCTCACATCTCAAAATAGGGCTACTTAATGTTAGATCCCTCACTTCCAAGGCAGTTAAAGTCAATGAACTAATCACTGATCATAATCTTGATGTGATTGGCCTGACTGAAACATGGCTTAAGCCTGATGAATTTACTGTGTTAAATTAGGCTTCACCTCCTGGTTACACTAGTGACCATATCCCCTGCTCATCCCGCAATGGCGGAGGTGTTGCTAACATTTATGATAGCAAATTTCAATTTACAAAAAACCTCCCGAAGTTTTCATCTTTTGAGCTTCTTCTAGTCATGAAATCTATGCAGCCTACTCAATCACTTTTTATATATACTGTCACGCCCTGACCATTGAGAGCCCTCGGGGTTCTCTATGGTGCAATAGGTCCGAGCGTGACTAGGGGTTTATCTAGTCTTTATTTTCTATGTTGGTGTGAGTATGGTTCCCAATTGGAGGCAGCTGATGATCGTTGCCTCTAATTGGGGGATCATACTTAGAGTGGTCCTTTTCCCACCTGTGTTGTGTGATATTGTTTTGTCTAGTGCCAATGTGCGCTATGAACTGCATGTTCATTTATTATTTGTTGTTTGAAGTTTCACCTCAATAAATATGTGGAATTCTACTCATGCTGCGCTTTTTGTACACTCATTCTTACGACGAACGTGACAGCTACTGTTTACAGGCCTCCTGGGCCATATACAGAATTCCTTACTGAGTTCTCTGAATTCCTATTGGACCTTGTAGTCATGGCAGATAATATTCACATTTTTGGTGACTTTAATATTCACATGGAAAATTCCACAGACCCACTCCAAAAGGAGCCATCATCGACTCAGTGGGTTTTGTCCAACATGTCTCCGGAACTACTCACTGCCATTCTCGGACAACGCAAAGATTCCTAGATGCCCTTCCAGACTCCCTCTGCCTACCCAAGGCCGCCAGAGTATAAAAATCAGTTAAATCCTCTCTGGGATAGGCGGGATAGTCGCGTCCCACTTGGCCAATAGCCAGGGAAAATGCAGAGCGCCAAATTTAAAAAAAAATACTATAAAATCAAACTTAACTGTCATTAAATGACACATGTAAGATACCAAATTAAAGCTACACTCGTTGTGAATTCAGCCAACATGTAAGATTTCAAAAAGGCTTTTCGGCGAAAGCATAAGATGTTATTATCTGATGATAGCACAACAGTAAACAAAGAGAGTAGCATCCCCCAACACAAAACGCAGAAATAAAATATAAATCATGCATTACCTTTGATAAGCTTCTTTTGTTGGCACTCCAATATGTCCCATAAACATCACAATTGGTCCTTTTGTTAAATTAATTCCATTGGTATATATACAAAATGTCCATTTATTTGGCGCGTTTGATCCAGAAAAACACAGCTTCCAATTTGCGTAATGTCACTACAAAATATCTCAAAAGTTACCTGTAAACTTTGCCAAAACATTTCAAACTACTTTTGTAATACAACTTTAGGTATTTATTTTAAAACGTTAATACTCAATCAAATTGAAGACGGGACTATCTGTGTTCAATACAGGAAGACAACAAACTGACGCTACTTTTCTAGTCATGCGCCTTCTCAAAACGTACACTTCAAAATGACACAAATTCAAGATGGCCGTACTTCTTCATTACACAAAGGAATAACCTCAACCAATTTCTAAAGACTGGTGACATCCAGTGGAAGCGGTAGGAACTGCAAACAAGTCCCTTAGGAATCTAGTTTCCTAATGAAATCTCATTGAATAGACAGTGACCTCAATTTTGTTTTTGAATGGTTTGTCCACGGGGTTATGCCTGCTACATAAGTTATGTTATACTCACAGACATGATTCAAACAGTTTTAGAAACTTCAGTGTTTTCTATCCAAATCTACTAATAATATGCATATCTTATATTCTGGGGATGAGTAGCAGGAAGTTGAAATTGGGCACGCTATTTATCCAAAAGTGAAAATGCTGCCCCGTATCCCGAAGAAGTTATTAACCACCTAACTCAATTTAACCTTGCTCAATACTCTAGATGCAGTCACACCCATAAAAACAAAAAGCATTTGCCATAAAAAACTAGCTTCCTGGTATACAGAAAATACCCGAGCTCTGAAGCAAGCTTCCAGAAAATTGGAACGGAAATGGCGCTACACCAAACTGGAAGTCTTCCGACTAGCTTGGAAAGACAGGACCATGCAGTATCGAAGAGCCCTCACTGCTGCTCCATCATCCTATTTTTCCAACTTAATTGTGGAAAATAAGAACAATCAAAAATGTATTTTTGATACTGTAGCAAAGCTAACTAAAAAGCAGCATTCCCCAAGAGAGGATGGCTTTCACTTCAGCAGTGATGAATTCATGAACTTCTTTCAGGAAAATATCATAACATTAGGAAGCAAATTATAGACTCCTCTTTAAATCTGCGTATTCCTCCAAAGGTCAGTTGTCCTGTGTCTGCACAACTCTGCCAGGCCTACAATCAAGGGAGACAATAAAGATTTTAGTACTATATCTTTTGACACATTGATGAAAATAATCATGGCCTCTAAACCGTCAAGCTGCATACTGGACCCTATTCCAACTAAACTACTGAAAGAGCTGCTTCCTGTACTTGGCACCCATATGTTGAACATAATAAACGTCTCTCTATCCACTAGATGTGTAACAAACTCCCTAAAGGTGGCATTAATAAAGCCTGTTTTGAAAAAGCCAAACCTTGACCCAGAAAATAAAAAAAACTATCGGCCTATAATCGAATCTTCCGTTCCTCTCAAACATTTTAGAAAAAGATGTTGTGCAGCAACTCACTTCCTTCCTGAATAATCTCCACCCGGCACAGCCAGAAGAGGACTGGCCACCCCTCATAGCTTGGTTCCTCTCTAGGTTTCTTCCTAGGTTCTGGCCTTTCTAGGGAGTTTTTCCTAGCCACCGTGCTTCTGCACCCACATTGCTTGATGTTTGGGCTTTTAGGCTGGGTTTCTGTACAGCACTTTGTGATATTAGCTCATGTAAGAAGGGCTTTATAAATACAATTTCATTTGATTTGATCATGTTTCACTGTGGGGATGAGGTTCTCGGGGTGATGAGGTGTTGGGTTTGTGCCAAACAAACCCTTTCTTTGATGGCCAATTTTAGTTTCATCTGACCAGAGTACCTTTTTCCATATGTTAGGGGAGTCTCCCACATGACTTGTGAAGAACACCAAACGTGTTTGCTTATTTCTTTCATTAAGCAATGGCTTTTTTCTGGCAACTCTTACATAAAGCCCAGCTCTGTGGAGTGTATGGCTTAAGGTGGTCCTATGGACAGATACTCCAATCTCCGCTGTGGAGCTTTGCAGCTCCTTCAGGGTTATCTTTGATCTCTTTGTTGCCTCTTTGTCCTCCTTGCCTGGTCCGTGGGTTTTGGTGGGCGGCCCAGGTTTGTTGTGGTGACATATTCTTTAAAAATTTTAACAATGGATTTAATGTTCCTCCATGGGATGTTCAAATTTCTGATATATTTTATAACCCAACCCTGAACATTACTTCTCCACAACTTTGTCCCTGACCTGTTTGGAGAACTCCTTGGTCTTCATGGTGCCACTTGCTTGGTAATGCCCCTTACTTAGTGGTGTTGCAGACTCTGGGGCCTTTCAGAACAGGTTTATATCTACTGAGATCATGTGACAGATCATGTGACACTTAGATTGCAATTTGTAAGTCGCTCTGGATAAGAGCGTCTGCTAAATGACTTAAATGTAAATGTAAATGTAGATTGCACCCAGGTGAACTTTATTTAGCTAATGATGTGACTTCTGAAGGTAATTGGTTGCACCAGATCTTATTTAGGGGCTTCATATCAAAGGGGGTGAATACATGCACGCACCACTTTTTATTTGATTTATTTTTTAGCATTTTATAAAACTTTTTTTTTTCTCTATTTCACTACACTAATTTGGACTATTTCGTGTACGTCCATCACATTCATTTCAAATAAAGATCCATTTAAATTACAGGTTGCAATGCAACAAAATAGGAAAAACCCCAAGAGGGATGAATACTTTCACAAGGCACTGTAGCGATGAGTATTGAAGGAGCCAACTAGAACTTCACTGACATCAGAATCCATGAAATTTACTCGCCACACCTCAGGAGATGTCTCTGTGTGTGTGTGTGTGTGTGTGTGTGTGTGTGTGTGTGTGTGTGTGTGTGTGTGTGTCTGTGTGTGTGAGTGTGTGTGCTTGTGTGTGTGTAGGGTGGTCCTGATGTCATAAAGACACGCCCTTCTCAGACATTAATCTCATTATCCCACCTGATGTCATAAAGACATACCCATCTCAGACATTAATCTCATTATCCCACCTGATGTCATAAAGGCACGCCCATCTCAGACATTAACCTCATTATCCCACCTGATGTCATAAAGACACGCCCATCTCAGACATTAACATCACTATCCCACATGATGTCATAAAGACACACCCATCTCAGACATTAACCTCATTATCCCACATGATGTCATAGACACGCCCATCTCAGACATTAACATCACTATCCCACCTGATGTCATAAAGACACGCCCATCTCAGACATTAACCTCATTATCCCACATGATGTCATAAAGACACGCCCATCTCAGACATGAATCTCATTATCCCACCTGATGTCATAAAGACACGCCCTTCTCAGACATTAACCTCATTATCCCACATGATGTCATAAAGACACGCCCATCTCAGACATTAACCTCATTATCCCACCTGATGTCATAAAGACACGCCCATCTCAGACATTAACCTCATTATCCCATATGATGTCATAAAGACACACCCATCTCAGACATGAATCTCATTATCCCACCTGATGTCATAAAGACACGCCCTTCTCAGACATTAACCTCATTATCCCACATGATGTCATAAAGACACGCCCATCTCAGACATTAACCTCATTATCCCAATGTTTTACTGTTGCTGTTTTTAACAACAGTCAGCCTCAGACGCATGTACACACCCCTCCCTTCCTCCCTCCCTCCCTCCCTCCCTCCCAACCTCCCTCCCTCCCAACCTCCCTCCCTCCCTCCTTCCCTCCCACCCACCTACCCAACCTGGCGTGCCATTCTAAATAAAGACCGTATGAGAGGAATCCTGCTCCAGGCACCATTCCATCTCCACTCATAAACAGCAATTAACCGGTGCTAACACGAGCAAGCTCTCTATCTCACACACGCGCACACGCACACACACGCGCACACACACCTGCCTCCACCCTATAAAATCCTAACCACTTATCCAGCTCACTTCTTCTGTCAACACACAGTGAAGACTTTCCCGACCCCCGCCCCACCGAACACACCATCCGTCCCCCCCCCCCCAAAAAATCACAGCTCATTGTGTCCCCACAGAACTAGTTTACCCCTGACCCCTGACCCTTAACCCGCAGCCTCAGCCTTTGGGCTGGAAAACATCAAAAGAGTTTGAGCCATGGTTGACCACTGCCTGGTTTTGGCCAACCATGGACCAGGATTCTTCTAGGAGCACGAGTGTGTGTGTGTGTGCATGTGTGTGTGCGTGTGTGTGTGTGTGTGTGTGTGTGTGTGTGTGCATCAGTGGAGGCTGCAGAGGGGACGTCGGCTCATAATAATGATTGAGATAGAGTGAAATCAGACATATGAAAACCATGCGTTCAATACCATTTCCATTGACTCCATTCCGTTATAATGATCCGTCCTCCCCCCATTCAGCCTCCATTGTGTTGTGTTCACCTTCCCATCGGTCCTACAGACACAGTACAGTTGTCCCCCAGAGTGAGGTTCCCTCCTTTAGAGAAGGAATCCACCGCCCTGCATCAGAATCACCATCAGGTCTGATACGTAGACACACACACACACACACACACACACACACACACACACACACACACACACACACACACACACACACACACACACACACACACACACACACACACACACACACACACACACACAGAAGCACACACACACAGAAACACACACATACACAGAAACACACACACACACACACACAAACACATGCACACACACACACACAGAAACACACACAAACACACAAACACATGTACACACACACAGGAACACACAAACACATGCACACACACACACACAAACACACACACAAACACACAAACACATGTACACACACACAGGAACACACAAACACACACACACACACAAACACATGCACACCCACTGGAAGAGCTGATTAATGGAATCAGGTGTGTTAGTGCTAGCTTGGAACAAAAACCTGTTCTCCCTACTGAAGCCATTTTCTCCCTAAGTCTAATACAGGTACCTTCTGCTTTTAATCTATATTTATTTATTTATTTATTTTTTTTATTTTTTTCACCTTTATTTAACCAGGTAGGCTAGTTGAGAACAAGTTCTCATTTACAACTGCAACCTGGCCAAGATAAAGCATAGCAGTGTGAACAGACAACAACACAGAGTTACACATGGATTAAACAATAAACAAGTCATTAACATAGTAGAAAAAAAAGAGTCTATATACAATGTGTGCAAAAGGCATGAGGAGGTAGGCAATTAATAGACCATAGGAGAGAATAATTACAATTTAGCAGATTACCACTGGAGTGATAAATGAACAGATGATCATGTGCAAGTAGAGATACTGGTGTGCAAAAGAGCAGAAAAGTAAATAAATAAAAACAGTATGGGGATGAGGTAGGTAAATTGGGTGTGCTATTTACAGATGGACTATGTACAGCTGCAATGATCAGTTAGCAGATGTTTAAAGTTGGTGAGGGAAATAAAAGTCTCCAACTTCAGCGATCTTTGCAATTCGTTCCAGTCACAGGCAGCAGAGAACTGGAAGGAAAGGCGGCCAAATGAGGTTTTGGCTTTAGGGATGATCAGTGAGATACACCTGCTGGAGCGCGTGCTACGAGTGGGTGTTGCCATCGTGACCAGTGAACTGAGATAAGGCGGAGCTTTACCTAGCATGGACTTGTAGATTACCTGGAGCCAGTGGGTCTGGCGACAAATATGTAGCGAGGGCCAACCGACTAGAGCATACCGGTCACAGTGGTGGGTGGTATGAGGTGCTTTAGTAACAAAACGGATGGCACTGTGATAAACTGCATCTAGTTTGCTGAGTATAGTATTGGAAGCTATTTTGTAGATGACATCGCCAAAGTCGAGGATCGGTAGTATAGTCAGTTTTACTAGGGTAAGTTTGGCGGCGTGAGTAAAGGAGGCTTTGTTGCGAAATCGGAAGCCGACTCTAGATTTGATTTTGGATTGGAGATGTTTGATATGAGTCTGGAAGGAGAGTTTACAGTCTAGCCAGACACCTAGGTACTTATAGATGTCCACATATTCTAGGTCAGAACCATCCAGGGTGGTGATGCTAGTCGGGCGTGTGGGTGCAGGCAGTGAACTGTTGAAAAGCATTTGGTTTTACTAGCATTTAAGAGCAGTTGGAGGCCAGGGAAGGAGTGTTGTATGGCATTGAAGCTGGTTTGGAGGTTAGATAGCACAGTGTCCAAGGAAGTATACAGAATGGTGTCGTCTGTGTAGAGGTGGATCAGGGAATCGCCCGCAGCAAGAGCAACATCATTGATATATACAGAGAAAGCCCCAGAATTGAACCCTGTGGTACCCCCATAGAGACTGCCAGAGGACCGGACAACATGCCCTCCGATTTGACACACTGAACTCTGTCTGCAAAGTAGTTGGTGAACCAGGCAAGGCAGTCATTAGAAAAACCGAGGCTACTGAGTCTGCCGATAAGAATATGGTGATTGACAGAGTCGAAAGCCTTGGCCCAGTCGATGAAGACGGCTGCACAGTACTGTCTTTTATCGATGGCGGTTATGATATCGTTTAGTACCTTGAGCGTGGCTGAGGTGCACCCGTGAACGGCTCGGAAACCAGATTGCACAGCGGAGAAGGTACGTGGGATTCGAGATGGTCAGTGATCTGTTTGTTAACTTGGCTTTCGAAGACCTTAGATAGGCAGGACAGGATGGATATAGGTCTGTAACAGTTTGGGTCCAGTGTGTCACCCCCTTTGAAGAGGGGGATGACCGTGGCAGCTTTCCAATCCTTGGGGATCTCAGACGATACGAAAGAGAGGTTGAACAGGCTGGTAATAGGGGTTGCGACAATGGCGGCGGATAGTTTCAGAAATAGAGGGTCCAGATTGTCAAGCCCAGCTGATTTGTATGGTTCCAGGTTTTGCAGCTCTTTCAGAACATCTGCTATCTGGATTTGGGTAAAGGAGAAGCTGTGGAGGCTTGGGCTAGTAGCTGCGGGGCGGGGGGGGTCGGAGCTGTTGCACGAGGTTGAAGTAGCCATGAGGAAGGCATGGCCAGCCGTTGAGAAATGCTTGTTGAAGTTTTCGATTATCATGGATTTATCGGTGGTGACAGTGTTACCTAGCCTCAGAGCGGTGGGCAGCTGGGAGGAGGTGCTCTTATTCTCCATGGACTTTACAGTGTCCTAGAACTTTTTGGAGTTAGTACTACAGGATGCACATTTCTGCTTGAAAAAGCTAACCTTTGCTTTCCTGACTGACTGCGTGTATTGGTTCCTGACTTCCCTGAACAGTTGCATATTGCGGGGACTATTCGATGCTATTGCAGTCCGCCACAGGATGTTTTTGTGCTGGTCGAGGGCAGTCAGGTCTGGAGTGAACCAAGGGCTATATCTGTTCTTAGTTCTGCATTTTTTGAACGGAGCATGCTTATCTAAGATGGTGAGGAAGTTACTTTTAAAGAATGACCAGGCATCCTTAACTGACGGGATGAGGTCAATATCCTTCCAGGATACCCGGGCCAGGTCGATTAGAAAGGCCTGCTCGCAGAAGTGTTTTAGGGAGTGTTTGACAGTGATGAGGGGTGGTCGTTTGGCTGCGGATCCGTAGCGGATACAGGCAATGAGGCAGTAATCGCTGAGATCCTGATTGAAGACAGCGGAGGTGTATTTGGAGGGCAAGTTGGTCAGGATAATGTCTATGAGGGTGCCCATGTTTACAGATTTAGGGTTGTACCTGGTGGGTTCCTTGATGATTTGTGTGAGATTGAAGGCATCTAGCTTAGATTGTAGGACTACCGGGGTGTTAAGCATATCCCAGTTTAGGTCACCTAACAGAACAAACTCTGAAGCTAGATGGGGGGCGATCAATTCACAAATGGTGTCCAGGGCACAGCTGGGAGCTGAGGGGGGTCGGTAGCAGGCAGCAGCAGTGAGAGACTTATTTCTGGAGAGATTCATTTTTAAAATTAGAAGTTCAGGTATGGACCTGGAAAGTATGACATTACTTTGCAGGTTATCTCTGCAGTAGAATGTAACTCCTCCCCCTTTGGCAGTTCTATCTTGACGGAAAATGTTATAGTTGGGTATGGAAATCTCAGAATTTTTGGTGGCCTTCCTAAGCCAGGATTCAGACACGGCAAGGACATCAGGGTTGGCAGAGTGTGCTAAAGCAGTGAGTAAAACAAACTTAGGGAGGAGGCTTCTGATGTTGACATGCATGAAAACAAGGCTTTTTCAATCACAGAAGTCAACAAATGAGGGTGCCCGGGGACATGCAGGGCCTGGGTTTACCTCCACATCACCCGAGGAACAGAGGAGGAGTAGGATGAGGGTGCGGCTAAAGGCTATCAAAACTAGTCGCCTAGAGCGTTGGGGACAAAGAATCAAAGGGGCAGATTTCTGGGCGTGGTAGAATAGATTCAGGACATAATGTGCAGACAGGGGTATGGTGGGGTGCGGGTACAGCAGGGGTAAGCCCAGGCACTGGGTGATGATAAGAGAGGTTGTATCTCTGGATAAGCTGGTTATAATGGGTGAGGTCACCGCATATGTGTGGGAGGTGGAACAAAGGAGGTATCAGAGGTATGAAGAGTGGAACTAGGGGCTCCATTGTAAACTAAAACAATGATAACTAATCTGAACAACAGTATACAAGGCATATTGACATTTGAGAGAGACAGACAGCGAGGCATAAAGTAATCGCAGGTGTCGATTGGGAGAGCTAGCTAAAACAACAGGTGAAGACAACAGCTAATCAGCTAACACAACAACAGCAGGTAATGACTAGGCAGAGCGATGACTACGCAGAGAGGGTCGGATTAACTACACATACAGTACCAGTCAAAAGTCTGGACTCACTTACTCATTCCAGGGGTTTTAAAACTATTTTTCTACATTGTAGAATAATAGTGGAGACATCAAAACTATGAAACAACACATATGGAATCATGTAGTAGCCAAAAAATTGTGAAACAAATCTAAATATATTTTATATTCTTCAAAGTAGCCACCCTGTGCCATTGATGACAGCTTTGCACACTCTTGTGGGCTTTTTAAAATGGGTTCTGAAAGGGAGAAAGCGTCCATGGGAGTGTCTACTTCCTGGAGGCTGGACAAGCCAACTGGAGTAGGGTCTAATCACCCCCCCCCCCCCACCATGGACGCCCATTAGATCTGCCGGATATCAGACAAACTAAAGGAAAATACCCCCCCCCCACCATGGACGCCCATTAGATCTGCCGGATATCAGACAAACTAAAGGAAAATAAACCCCCCTACCATGGACGCCCATCACATCTGCCTGATATCAGACAAAATAAAGGAAAATAAACCCCCCTACCATGGA
This sequence comes from Oncorhynchus nerka, assembly GCF_034236695.1. Classification (NCBI taxonomy): domain Eukaryota; kingdom Metazoa; phylum Chordata; class Actinopteri; order Salmoniformes; family Salmonidae; genus Oncorhynchus; species Oncorhynchus nerka. The sequence continues at coordinate 84,982,196 of NC_088407.1, forward strand.
CGCCCATCACATCTGCCTGATATCAGACAAAATAAAGGAAAATAAACCCCCTACCATGGACGCCCATCACATCTGTCTGATATCAGACAAAATAAAGGAAAATAAACCCCCTACCATGAACGCCATCACATCTGCCTGATATCAGACAAAATAAAGGAAAATAAACCCCTACCATGAACGCCCATCACATCTGCCTGATATCAGACAAAATAAAGGAAAATAAACCCCCTACCATGGACGCCCATTAGATCTGCCGGATATCAGACAAACTAAAGGAAAATACCCCCCCCACCATGGACGCCCATCACATCTGCCTGATATCAGACAAAATAAAGGAAAATAAACCCCCTACCATGGACGCCCATCACATCTGTCTGATATCAGACAAACTAAAGGAAAATAAACCCCCTACCATGGACGCCCATCACATCTGCCTGATATCAGACAAAATAAAGGAAAATAAACCCCCCTACCATGGATGCCCATCACATCTGCCGAAGATCAGACAAACTAATGGAAAATAACCCCCCCCCCACCATGAACGCCCATTAGATCTCCCTGATATCAGACAAACTAAAGGGAAAGAAACCCCCGCACCAACTTAGCTTAGGGAGTGAAAATAAATACCGGAGCGATCACATCCCGTCATGGCTTGGTGTCACCAGAGTTTTGCATGCGCAACAGCTTGGAGCAGACATTTTCTCTCTCTCTCCTATTGAAAAAGCTATGGTCCGGTTGAAATATTAGCAATTATTTATTGTAAAAACAACCCGAGGATTGATTATAAAAAACGTTTGACATGTTCCTACGAACTTTACGGATACTATTTGGAATTTTCGTCTGCCCGTCATGACCTGCACGAGCCTGTGGATTACTCAACAAAATGAGCCAACCAAATTGAGGTTTTTGAATTTAAAAATAATCTTTATCGAACAAAAGGAACATTTATTGTGTAACTAGGAGTCTCATGAGTGCAAACATCCGAAGATCATCAAAGGTAAACGATTAATTTTATTGCTTTTCTGACTTTCGTGACCAATGTACTTTGCTGCTAGGCTGTTTGTAATGTTTTGTCTGCTGAGCGAGATGTCCTCACATAAACGCCTTGTTTGCTTTTGCTGGAAAGATTTTTATTAAATCAGACACGCCAGGTGGATTAACAAGCTAAGCTGTGTTTTGCTATATTGCACTTGTGATTTCATGAAAATTAAATATTTTTAGTAATTTAATTTGAATTTGGCGCTCTGTAATTCAGTGGATGTTGACGAAAATGATCCCGCTAACGGGATTGGTGCACCAAGAAGTTAAAGAGGACTCTGTGATGGTCGTAGCAGGACTTGTTGTACTTGTTCCTGTCCTCGGCCGTAGCTTCAGGGTTGTCTGTGATAGCCCTGTGTGCTGTAGCCCTATCCTTTAGTTTATCGCCAACCTCAGTTATTTCAGGACTTTTGATTCGGTGAAGCAATGATGACCTTAACTGCGGGGACAACGTCAAATTGTATTTGTATTGTATGTATAAACATATACCAAGCAGTACTGTAGCATAATATCTGATTCTGGACACCATTTCTCAATGAAGCAAGTCACAGGTACTTTCTGTTTGAGTTTCTGCTTGTAAACAGGAAGCAGGAGTATGGAGTCATGATCTGATTTGCCTAATGGGGGACGAGCGAGGGCCTTGTATGCTTGTTTGTAAGTAGAATATCAGTGGTCTAGGACTTTATCGCCCCTAGTGGCATTGGAGACATGTTGATGGAAGTTGGGTGTCTTAATAATGACTTGCAGACTTGTTTACGTGCAGCTGTGCGTTACGCGGCTAACCTTACTTTGCTACCTGACAACTTTACGGTTTTTACTTTTTAATTACCGTTTATATTTTTTGTTATTCCCTTGCTCGACTTTTTCACTTCGGACGCTTTATCTGGACGTGGCTCGTCAGGACCTCCAACAGCCGAAGCTCCACATACATACCTACACGTACGCTACAGTCACAGACGCAGGCCTCCTAATTGTCCCTAGAATTTCTAAGCAAACAGCTGGAGGCAGGGCTTTCTCCTATAGACCTCCATTTTTATGGAATGGTCTGCCTATCGATGTGAGAGAAGCAGACTCGGTCTCAACCTTTAAGTTTTTATTGAAGACTCATCTCTTCAGTAGGTCTTATGATTGACTGTAGTCTGGCCCAGGAGTGTGAAGGTGAACGGAAAGGCACTGTAGCAACGAACCACCCTTGCTATCTCTGCCTGGCCGGTCACCCCTCTCTCCACTGGGATTCTCTGCCTCTAACCTTATTACGGGGGCTGAGTCACTGGCTTACTGGTGCTCTTCCATGCTGTCCCTAGGAGGGGTGGGTTGAGTGGGTTGAGTCACTGACATGATCTTCCTGTCTGGGTTGGCACCCCCCGTTGGGTTGTGACGTGGCGGAGATCTTTGTGGGCTATACTCGGCCTTGTCTCAGGATGGTAAGTTGGTGGTTGAAGATATCCCTCTAGTGGTGTGGGGGCTGTGCTTTGGCAAAGTCGGTGGGGTTATATCCTGCCTGTTTGGCCCTGTCCGGGGGTATCGTCGGATGGGGCAACAGTGTCTCCCGACCCCTCCTATCTCAGCCTCCAGTATTTATGCTGGACGAACATAAACAAATTGCAGAGACAGTCAAATCCAGTTCATAAAGTTAGCATAGCTATTAGCTATTAGCCACCAAATATCATTTTAGACGAGTTTGGACATTTACAAGTGAAAGTGAACGACAGAAATTGTGAAAGTAAACAAAGCTGTGATGCATGTGTACACAAAGTAGACGATTGAAGGAGAAAAGAAAAGACAACGCTAGTAGGAAGCAAAATGACACTGTAACAATAAATCATCCAGTGACCAATGTACTTTGCTGCTAGGCTGTTTGTAATGTTTTGTCTGCTGAGAGAGATGTCCTCACGTAAACGCCTTGTTTGCTTTTGCTGTAAAGCTTTTTTGAAATCTGACAGCTCTTTGATGTCTGACAGAAAGCCATTATAAGATATCTGATGGCCAAAAAAAAATGGATTAGTGAATTGTAGTGTAAATTCATAATCTCATGTGACACAGCTGCTCCCTCCCCGTTGTGCTATTTACAAACAACCCTAACTACGGTAAGCTTCATAACGTAAAATAATGTGAAATGAAGAACGCAATCTGCTTTATCTCCTAACGTACTGTACAAGTTGACTGCAGGTATTAACTTAAAAAGTAGCCACAAATATAAACATTTATTTATTGAAAAAACTTTAAAGAAATACTTTTGATGGTAATTGAAAAAACATCCCGTGGCTTTTTCCAACTACCTCGGTATACGATATATAGGGCATACCGCCCAAGCCTAGTGTGTGTGTGTGTGTGTGTGTGGTAGTGAACTTATGGCCGTCACCCAGTCGAACAATGACTATGCTTCTGCCGTCCCAAGCTGTGATCGTGAAGTCTGCCTTGATCACGGTGATGATAGCCAGGCCCGTTCGCTAATATATTGACTGGAGGGAGAACAACACACACACACACACACACACACACACACACACACGGAGACTAAGACAGACACACACAAACAATTATTGGCGGGTCCTGCTAGCATGTTAGCATGAGTGATATAATTTCCTGGCTGGTATTTTTGACTGTCACATGACATCAACATAAAGACATGCTCAGAATGAAGGAGAGAGAAATTCAAATGGTATGAGTCAAAGATGTGAGCTCAGTAAGGGCACACACACACACCGAGAGAGACAGACACCGAGAGAGACAGACACGAGAGAGACAGACACTGAGAGAGACAGACACGAGAGAGACAGACACGAGAGAGACAGACACACAGCAAGAGACACAGACACACACCGAGAGACACAGACACAGAGACAGACACAGAGAGAGACAGACACAGAGACAGACAGACACCGAGAGAGAGAGACAGACACGAGAGAGAGAGAGACAGACACCGAGAGAGAGAGAGACATACACGAGAGAGAGTGACACGAGAGAGAGAGACACGAGAGAGAGAGAGAGACACAGAGAGACACAGAGAGACAGAGAGAGAGAGACACACACCAAGAGACTCGGACACACACTCAGGGAAGGACTGAAGGAACACATACACCCACCTGGGATGAGTTTGTCCGGCCCGGTACGGCTGGAGAGCTCAGTAAACTCTCGGAGGATCTTGGCAGCTTTCTTTGCCTCCGACTTCATGTTGGATGGGATGGGGTTATTCACTGTCAAGCATCATCTGTCCCCATTTGAGTAATATTCACTGTCAACACACACACACACACACAAGTCCCCATATGATTAGTTAGTAATGTGAAGTGATTGAGTCTTCAGCCAGGACAGCTGAAGTTCAGCATGTCACACAGTTTAAGAGAATGTTTTCCGGACTGAAAGTAGATAGACTTGCTAGTTCATGGTAACAATGATAAGCTAATGCTATACGGCTATTAGCTAACCTATAACCTATGGCTGGGAATTGCCAAGGACCTCACAATACGATACTATCGTGATACTTAGGTGCCGATTTAATACAGTTCATTCAGAAAGTATTCACACCCCTTGACTTTTTCCACATTTTGTTGTGTTACAGCCTAAATTTCAACTCTTTTGTTATGGCCTGAATAATTTCAGGAGTAAATATTTGCTTAACAAGTCACATAATAAGTTGCACGGACTCACTCTGTGTGCAATAATAATGTTTAACATGATTTTGTAATGACTACCTCATCTCTGTACCCCACACATACATTTTTATATACAGTGCATTCGGAAAGTATTCAGACCCCTTGACTTTTTCCACATTTTGTTACATTACAGCCTTATTCTAAAATTGATTAAATTGTTTTTTTCCTCATCAATCTACACACAATACCCCATAATGACATCACAATACCCCATAATGACATCACAATACCCCATAATGACATCACAATATCCCATAATGACAAAGCAAAAAGGTCACATTTACATATGTATTCAGACCCTTTACTCAGTAATTTCTTGTAGCACCTTTGGCAGCGATTACAGCCTCGAGTCTTCTTGGGTATGACGCAACAAGCTTGACACACCTGTATTTGGGGAGTTTCTCCAATTCTTATCTGCAGATCCTCTCAAGCTATGTCAGGTTGGATGGGGAGCATCGCTGCACAGATTTTTTCAGGTCTCTCCAGAGATGTTCAATCGGGTTCAAATCCGGGCTCTGGCTGGGCCACTCCAGGACATTCAGAGAATTGTCCCGAAGCCACTCCTGCGTTGTCTTGGCTGTGTGCTTAGGGTCATTGTCCTGTGATTAGTTAGGTATTTAGTAAATAAAGAATAAACCCAATTTTGTATTGCTGGTTCAACTTGTTAGCCAATGTTCGTTCAGATAACCAAGAATTTACAACTTTCAGATGAGACTGAATTAAGATGACGATTAATATTGACTGCTATTGATGTAAAATATTACTAGGTCTTTAAGAGTTTATTCGGAAGATAACAGCTCTATAAATATTATTTTGTGGTGCCCGACTCTCTAGTTAATTACATTTACATGATTAGCTCAATCAGGTGATATTAATTACGGAGAAATTATTTTATAGAATAGCATGTCATATCACTTAATCCGGCATAGCCAAAGACACGACAAACAGTTACAGAGTTTAATGAATGGCTGTGATAGGAGAAAACAGAGGATGTATCAACCACAATACTAACCTAATTGACAGTGGAAAGAAGAAAGCCTGTTTCAGAATACACATATTCTAAAACATACATCATGTTTGCAACAAGGCACTAAAGTAATACTGCAAAAGAATGTGGCAAAGCAATTCATTTACTAAATACCACTCTCCATATTTTCAAGCATCATGTTATGTGTATGGGTTTTTCAGGATAAAAAAACAAACGGAATGGAGCTAAGAGGAAAACCTGGTTCAGTCTGCTTTCCACCAGACACTGGGAGATGAATTCACTTTTCAGCAGGACAATAACCTAAAACACATGGCCAAATCTCCACTGGAGTTGCTTACCAAGAAGACAGTGAAGGTTCCTGAGTTGACGAGTTACAGTTTTGACTTAAATCTATTTGAAAATCTATGGCAAGACCTGAAAATGGATGTCTAGAAATTATCAACAACCAACTTGACAGAGCTTGAAGGATTTAGAAAAGTTTAGTGGGCAATGTAGCACAATCCAGGTGTGGAAAGCTCTTAGAGATTTACCCAGAATGCCTCACAGCTGTAATCACTCTTAGAGATTTACCCAGAATGCCTCACAGCTGTAATCGCTTCCAAAGATGATGCTAACATGTATTGACTCAGGGTGGAAAAACTTATTTAAATTACATATTTTTTTGAAAATGAAAGGCTACAAAAATGTCTTAAAACATGTTTTCACTTTATCATTATGGATTATTATGTGTAGATGGTTGAGAAGAAAACATATATTTAACCCATTTTGAATTCTGTCTGTAACACAACAAAATGTGGAATAAGTCCAGGGGTATGAATACTTTCTTAAGGCACAGTAGGTAGAGGTCAGATGTCACTGGAGGGCATCCTATGGTGCGTACCAGGGTTATGGTCCATTCCAATTGTATGTAGAGAATTGATGAATTGATTTGAATTTAATTTACTTTTTTTCTAGCTTTCAAATAGGCACATTCTTCTCCTCTCCTCTGCAACTATTTACCAGGTCCTTAGCGTGTCACGCCCTTAGAGAGCCTTTTTATGTCTCTATTTGGTTTGGTCTATTTGGAACACGGCTAGCAAGGAAGCCCGAGAGGCAGCCCCAAGAAATTGTTTTGGGGGGAGCACACGGGGAGATTGGCAGAGTCGGGTTATAGACCTGAGCCAACTCCCCGTGCTTACCGTGGCGAGCGTCGTACTGGGCAGGCACCATGTTATGCGGTGGCGCGCACGGTGTCGCCAGTGCACGTTCACAGCCCGGTGCGCTTCTTCCCAGCTCCCCGCATCTGCCGGGCCAAGGTGAGCATCCAGCCAGGACGGATGGTGTCGGCTCAGCGCGCCTGGTCTCCAGTGCGTCTCTTCGGCCCAGGATATCCTGCGACGGCTCTGCGCACTGTGTCTCCGTTATGTCTGCACAGCCCTGTGCCAGCGCCCCGCATTTGCAGGGTGAAGATAACCACCCAGCCAGGACGGGTTGTGCAGGCTCTAAGCTCGAGACCTTCAGTGCGCCTCCACGGCCAAGTGTATCCTGTGCCTCTGCCAAGGACAAAGCCTCCTGTATGTCTCTCCAGCCTTGTGAGTCCTGTGCCTGCGCCCAGAACTAAGCCTCCTGTATGTCTCTCCAGCCTTGTGAGTCCTGTGCCTGCGCCCAGAACTAAGCCTCCTGTATGTCTCTCCAGCCTTGTGAGTCCTGTGCCTGCTGCCAGAACCAGGCCTCCTGTATGTCTCCCCAGCCTCCAGTGATGATCCATGGCATGAAGCCTCCAGTGATGATCCATGGCACGAAGCCTCCAGTGATGATCCATGGCATGAAGCCTCCAGTGAGGAGTCATGGCAAGAAGCCTCCAGTGATGATCCATGGCATGAAGCCTCCAGTGAGGAGTCATGGCAAGAAGCCTCCAGTGATGATCCATGGCATGAAGCCTCCAATGAGGAGTCATGGCAAGAAGCCTCCAGTGATGATCCATGGCATGAAGCCTCCAGTGAGGAGTCATGGCACGAAGCCTCCAGTCCGGAGCCTCCAGCGACGGCCTCCAGTCCGGAGCCTCCATACTATGACTGCATCTGTTCTTTTGGTAGTACACATGTCTAATTCCCTCCTTTGTATGAACTCTGAGGATAGTGCCAAAAATAGTCTATTGAAGAATTACGATATTTTTAAATATTTTTTTACCAAATCTTTAAAAAAATATATTTAAAGCGACGTTCTCCAGTCCGGAGCCTCCAACGACGGTGCCCAGTCCAGGGCCCGCGACGAGGGCACCAGAGGTGCCACCAAAGTGGGGTGAGCCAGTGGTGGAGAGGGATCTGCGTCCCGCACCTGAACCGCCACCGCGGATAGATGCCCACCCAGACCCACCCCTATAGGTTCAGGTTTTGCGGCCGGAGTCCTCACCTTTGGGGAGGGGTACTGTCACGCCCTGACCGTAGAGCCTTTTATGTCTCCATTTGGTTTGATCAGGGTGTGATTTGGGGTGGGCATTCTATGTTTTGTTTTTCTATGATTTTGTATTTCTATGTTTTGGCCGGGTATGGTTCTCAATCAGGGACAGCTGTCTATCAACATCTCTGATTGGGAACCATACTTATGTAGCCCTTTTCCCTCCTTTCTTTGTGGGAAGTTGTCTTTGTTTGTGGTACTTAGCCCTTATGCTTCACGGTTGTTTTTGTGTTGTTTATTGTTTTTGTCGGCGTCGTCCTAATAAAAAGGAATATGAACGCTCACGACGCTGCGCTTTGGTCTACTTCCTTCGACGGCCTTGACATAGAGAGAAAGTAGTGCATAGTTTTCTGTCAACTTACCTTGTTTTTTTACTATTAAAAATACATTCTCTCTCTCTCCCACCACAGCCTGTCTCCACCCTCCTCCTCCTCTCCCTCCCAGCCCCACCACAGCCTGTCTCCACCTTCCTGCTCCTCTCACTCCCAGCCCCACCACAGCCTGTCTCCACCTTCCTGCTCCTCTCCCTCCTAGCTCCACCACAGCCTGTCTCCACCCTCCTCCTCTCCCTCCCAGCTCCACCACAGCCTGTCTCCACCCTCCTCCTCTCCCTCCCAGCCCCACCACAGCCTGTCTCCACCCTCCTCCTCTCCCTCCCAGCCCCAACACAGCCTGTCTCCACCCTCCTCCTCTCCCTCCCAGCCCCACCACAGCCTGTCTCCATCCTCCTCTCCCTCCCAGCCCCACCAAAGCCTTTCTCCACCCTCCTCCTCTCCCTCCCAGCCCCACCACAGCCTGTCTCCACCCTCCTCTCCCCCCCAGCCCCACCACCGCCTGTTTCCACTCTGCTCCTCTTCTTTTACTCTCTCTCTCTCTCTCTCTCTCTCTCTCTCTCTCTCTCTCTCATCTTGTTGATCAACTTCCTGGAGAGGATAGATAGAGGGTTGTTGTGATGATATTGTCAGAGGAGATGAGGGAGGTACGGGGTTACTGTGTTTAGAAATGGATCATATTGTTTCCACAAAAAAACATCCCTCTCTCCCTTTCTCTCTCAATCCATTTTGTCCATCTCTCTCTCCTTCTCTATACCTCTCCACCCCCCCTCTCCTTTAGGTCACCGGTCAAATGAACAACCAGAGGACAGCAGCATCGCTCTGTCAGAGGGACACACTGAAATGGGGGGAAGGAACCCCAGGGGTTTAGTAATAACTAAAATAGCAGTTGGTGAGAACAGAGTGAAAGGCGAACGATGATCATCCATCTTGTGATGCCTTCCAAAAACATCTCATTCACACACACACGCACGCACGAACGCACACACGCACGCACGCAAGCACACACATACACACACGCGCGCGCGCGCGCAAGGGATGATCGGAGGGTCATCACTTGCCTAAGAATAAAGTTGACCTTGTCAGTTAAACATCAGACACCTGAGTGTGTGTGTGTGTGTGTGTGTGTGTGTGTGTCTGCTATAGTGATACCATCTGCTGTTCAGCAGTTTTAATGATTATCACCTGTAGCTCATGTCAGATAACCATTAGAAGAACAGAACATGAATACATAAACAGAAAGTGACTGACAGGATGGTATTTCAGTCTGGCAGGGCTGTGGGCTTCTTGTTTCAGTCTGGCAGGGCTATGGGCCTCTTGTTTCAGTCTGGCAGGGCTGTGGGCCTCTTGTTTCAGTCTGGCAGGGCTATGGGCCTCTTGTTTCAGTCTGGCAGGGCTGCGGGCCTCTTGTTTCAGTCTGGCAGGGCTGCGGGCCTCTTGTTTCAGTCTGGCAGGGCTGCGGGCCTCTTGTTTCAGTCTGGCAGGGCTGTGGGCCTCTTGTTTCAGTCTGGCAGGGCTGTGGGCCTCTTGTTTCAGTCTGACAGGGCTGTGGGCCTCTTGTTTCAGTCTGGCAGGGCTATGGGCCTCTTGTTTCAGTCTGGCAGGACTGTGGGCCTCTTGTTTCAGTCTGGCAGGGCTGTGGGCCTCTTGTTTCAGTCTGGCAGGGCTCTGGGCCTCTTGTTTCAGTCTGGCAGGGCTGTGGGCCTCTTGTTTCAGACTGGCAGGGCTGTGGGCCTCTTGTTTCAGTCTGGCAGGGCTGTGGGCCTCTTGTTTCAGTCTGACAGGGCTGTGGGCCTCTTATTACAGTCTGGCAGGGCTGTGGGCCTCTTGTTTCAGTCTGGCAGGACTGTGGGCCTCTTGTTTCAGTCTGGCAGGGCTGTGAGCCTCTCGTTTCAGTCTGGCAGGAATGTGGGCCTCTCGTTTCAATCAGGCAGAGCTGTGGACACCTCTCAGTGCTAATGAAGGATCCCACTCAGTCTTCCCGTGGACCCTGACACCAACCCAACATCAGCTGACTGCCCTCTCTCCCTCTCAAACACACACACAGTTCTCTCTGCCATCAGTGCTGTGGTTGCTGCTACAGGAGGCCTGGGGCTGCACACATGCACATTGAACATGCACTTATGTAGCACAGATCCAGAACCCCAGTGAACTCTGGGCCATCTGTGGATCATGGGTTTAGTTTGTGACTCGACAGTGAACTTGTTGTCTGGTATGTCCAACACCATAACACATTTCTATCAGGGTCACGGAACGGCTCTTAAAAACACATGTGACCGATTCTGATAGGGACTCCTGACTAAAACCGTTTGCCTAAAATCAGAGGTGGCCAATCCTGTGCTCCTGAAGACCTACTGCAAAAACTGAAGGGTAGTCTCTCAGGGTAGCACCGTAGAGGCCTACCACACACTCTCTAGCACACATGCACATCTGCCTACGCATGTCTAGAAGATCTATTAGTATATAATGAGAACATCAGGCCTCGGCGGAAGGCAGTCAAACAACAACGTCATGCTTACACACACACACACACACACACACACACACACACACACACATTGAGGACTATCCAATTACTGCTAATACACAGTTTACACCGCTAACGAACAATCAGAGATTCAGAGAGAGCCAGATAGAGAGAGAGAAATAGATTCAGAGAGAGAGAGAGAGAGAGAGAGAGAGAGAGAGAGAGGGAGAGAGAGAGAGAGAGAGAGAGAGATTCAGAGGGAGAGGTTCAGAGAGAGAGGTTCGGAGAGAGATTGAAAGAGAGAGAGAGGTTCAGAGAGAGATTGAAAGAGAGAGAGTGAGAGATAGATAGAGAAAAGCTCATGCTTAAGTACATGCTTGAACACACACATTCAAAATGTATCCATTCAAAACACATACAGAGACAAATCTTCAGATGTGTAGGAAATACAGACCTATACCAGTCAGCCTAAGTCCTATACACAGCAACAGGGATGCTAACCCTGCCAACAACAGTATCATCACCATGACACATCCACACTAGCCAGAACAGACGGATGTTGTTTAAACTTACAACTTCTTGTTTTTGTTTGTTAATTAGTTTATTTGTCTTTACCAAATACCTGACTTTGTTTACCACTTGACTATCTGCCACACTGTTTACCCCTTGACTATCTGCCACTCAGTTTACCACTTAACTATCTGCCACTCTGTTTACCCCCTGACTATCTGCCACACTGTTTACCCCTTGACTATCTGCCACTCTGTTTACCCCTTGACTATCTGCCACACTGTTTACCCCTTGACTATCTGCCACTCTGTTTACCCCCTGACTATCTGCCACTCTGTTTACCCCCTGACTATCTGCCACTCTGTTTACCACTTGACTATCTGCCACTCTGTTTACCACTTGACTATCTGCCACTCTGTTTACCCCTTGACTATCTGCCACTCTGTTTACCCCCTGACTATCTACCATTCTGTTTACCACTTGACTATCTGCCACACTGTTTACCCTTGACTATCTGGCACACTGTTTAGCCCTTGACTATCTGCCACTCTGTTTACCCCTTGACTATCCGCCACTCTGTTTACCCATTGACTATCTGCCACTCTGTTTACCCCGTGACTATCTGCCACTCTGTTTACCACTTGACTATCTGCCACTCTGTTTACCCCTTGACTATCTGCCACTCTGTTTACCACTTGACTATCTGCCACTCTGTTTACCCCTTGACTATCTGCCACTCTGTTTACCCCCTGACTATCTGCCACTCTGTTTACCACTTGACTATCTGCCACTCTGTTTACCACTTGACTATCTGTCACTGTTTACCACTTGACTATCTGCCACTCTGTTTACCCCTTGACTATCTGCCACTCTGTTACCACTTGACTATCTGCTACTCTGTTTACCCCTTGACTATCTGCCACTCTGTTTACCCCTTGACTATCTGCCACTCTGTTTACCCCTTGACTATCTGCCACTCTGTTTACCCCCTGACTATCTGCCACTCTGTTTACCCCTTGACTATCTGCCACTCTGGTTACCACTTGACTATCTGCCACTCTGTTTACCCCTTGACTATCTGTCACTCTGTTTACCACTTGACTATCTGCCACTCTGTTTACCCCTTGACTATCTGCCACTCTGTTTACCACTTGACTATCTGCCACTCTGTTTACCACTTGACTATCTGCCACTCTGTTTACCCCTTGACTAGACTATCTGCCACTCTGTTTACCACTTGACTATCTGCCACTCTGTTTACCCCTTGACTATCTGCCACTCTGTTTACCACTTGACTATCTGCCACTCTGTTTACCCCTTGACTATCTGCCACTCTGTTTACCACTTGACTATCTGCCACTCTGTTTACCACTTGACTATCTGCCACTCTGTTTACCCCTTGACTAGACTATCTGCTAGGCCTATAATGTTTTAGCAAATGGTCTGGATTTTCAGCAAAGCGAAACAGACAACAATCAAAAAAGACAGTATTTCAACTTGACTTTACTCGACCAAACTGACTGAATGAAGCCTGTCTCCCAGCGTGGCTGTAGTCTCTCTCTCTCTCTCTCTCTGTCTCTCTCTCTGTCTCTCTCTCTCTCTCTGTCTCTCTGTCTCTCTGTCTCTCTCTCTGTCTGTCTCTCTCTCTCTCTCTCTCTCTCTCTCTCTCTCTGTCTCTCTGTCTCTCTCTGTCTCTCTGTCTCTCTGCCTCTCTGTCTCTCTGTCTCTCTCTCTCCCTCTCTCTCTCTCTCTCTCTCTCTCTCTCTCTCTCTCTCTTTCTCTCTCTCTCTCTCTCTCTCACAGAGACCGACGAGGGGGAGGCAGTATCGTTACATCCGGAGGCACAGTTGCTATGGCGTACCAACCCCACATGACACATTTTAGGAGCTCGTATTCGTTATTTAAAAACTGGCCTACTTACTTTTTATCAACAGTGAGTTGTTTCACTTCAGTATGAAAGTTTTCAGCTAGCTTTCTACACTTTCAGCTCAGTCACCTGCGGCAGGTAACAGGTATAAGATAGCTTCCTACACACCTGTTACCCTGGCTGTCTCAGGCGCTGCCAGAAGGACCTTAACTCACACGATCATCAAACGGTGTCATAAACAATCTAACAGAAAGTTCTGGAACATTGAATCTCCCTGACAATGAATCAGTTAGTCAATAGAGGTACTGTAAATACGTTTACACGCAGGCAGCGTGTGGACAGCCGTGCTTCTACACCTGCATTTCTTGCTGTTTGGGGTTTTAGGCTGGGTTTCTGTACAGCACTTTGAGATATCAGCTGATGTACGAAGGGCTATATAAATACATTTGATTTGATTTGATCAGTGAAAGTGACACAGCAATACAAGGACCTCATAAAGACAGTACCAAAGATGAAGATGAGAAGAAACTGCTTCTCCAATAGAAATCCCTGATCGCAGCGTGTGGACAGCCGGATCAGTGAAAGTGACACAGCAATACAAGGACCTCATAAAGACAGTACCAAAGATGAAGATAGATAGAAATCCCCGATCTCACTTGTAGGTGATGTCATGGAGACTTTGGCATGCTAAGCTCGTGCACAGAAACACGTCATTGGGTCTAACAGTCGTCTCGGCGTAGAATTGCTCATATGTAGGACGCCTTTAACATAAAGTTGTTTATGACAACAATGAAAATCTGTCAGTTTTGTCTTTTTCACCAGGTTGGAGTAATGTCATGTTCAACTACTTAAGGTATTGTATCGAATTTAGGTTATGCCTTTAGATTTAAAAAAAATGAACAACTAAGGAAGAATGTGTCACTTCTCTCAATGACTTTAGGGTGGAGGTCAGAGACCTGGCTGTGTGGTACCAGGTCAACAACGTGATCAAGAAAAAGGAGAAGATTGTGGACTACATGAAAAGGAGGACCGAGCACGCACCCATTCTCATCGACGGGGCTGTAGTGGAGCAGGTCGAGAGCCTCAAGTTCCTTGGTGTCCACATCACCAACAAACTAACATGGTACAAGCACACCAAGACAGTCGTGAAGAGGGCACGTCAAAACCTATTCTCCCTCAGGAGACTGAAAAGATTTGGTATGGGTCCTGAGATCCTCAAAAACCTCTACAGCTGCACCATCAAGAGCATCCTGACTGATTACATCACTGCCTGGTATGGCAACTGCTCGGCCTCGGACCACAAGGCACTACAGAGGGTAGTGTGTACGGCCCAGTACATGGGGACCAAGCTTCCTGCCACCCAGGACCTCTATACCGGGCGGTGTCAGAGGAAGGCCCTAAAAATTGTCAAAGACTCCAGCCACCTTAGTCATAGACTGTTCTCGCTGGTACCACACGGCAAGCGATACCGGAGCACCAAGTCTAGGTCCAAAAAGCTTCTTAATAGCTTCTGACCCCAAGCCATAAGACTCCTGAACAGCTAATCAAATGGCTCCCCAAACTATTTGGGTTTCCCACTGCTACTCTCTGTTTATTATCTATGCATAGTCACTTTAACTCTACTTACATTCGACTAACCGGTGCCCCCGCACATTGACTGTACCGGTACCCACCTGTATACAGCCTCGCTATTGTTATTTCACTGCTGCTCTTTAATTATTTGTTTACTTATATATTTTTTATTTTTTATTACATAAAACTGAATTGTTGGTTAAGGGCTTATAAGTAAGCATTTCACTGTAAGGTCTACCTGTTGTATTTGGTATTTTTTTTATTTGACTTGTCAAACACCAAACCCCGACCTGATCTGCTTGGTGTGTTTTTTTCCCAGAAGTCTTGCTATCTTACCCCTCTTGTTACGCCTTGGTCTTAGTATTTTGTGTTTTCTTTCTTTATTTGGTCAGGCCAGGGTGTGACATGGGTTATTGTGGTGTGTTTTTGTCTTGGGGTTTTGTGGGGTGTCTACGTAGTCTATGGCTGCCTGAGGCGGTTCTCAATCAGAGTCAGGTGATTATCGTTGTCTCTGATTGGGAACCATATTTTGGCAGCCATAATCTGTGAGTGTTTTGTGGGTGATTGTTCCTGTCTTTGTGTTTGCACCAGATAGGGCTGTTTCGGTTTTCGTTATTTCATTTCGTTATTTTTGTAGTGTCTGTATGTATAGTTTTTCCTTCATTAAAATATCATGAATCATCATCACGCTGCATTTTGGTCCGATCCTTGTTCTAACTCTTCGTCAGAGGAGGAGATAGAAGAGAGCCGTTACAGAATCACCCACCACACACGGACCAAGTAGCGTGGTAACAGGCAACAGCGGCAGCAGGAGCAGCGCGACAAGAATTTCTGGACTTGGGAGGAAATCCTCGACGGGAGAGGACCCTGGGCTAAACCAGGGGAGTGTAGCCGCACCAAGGTGCAGCGAGAGAAGAACTGGACATGGGAGGACGAACTGGACGGTGAAGGACCTTGGGCTCAGCCTGGAGAATATCGCCGCCCCAAGGAAGAACTGGAGGCAGCGAAAGCGGAGAGGCGCTGGTATGAGGAGGCAGCACGGCGACGCGGATGGAAGCCTGAGAGTCAGCCCCAAAAATGTCTCACAGGGAGTATGGCTATGCCAGGTAGGAGACCTGCGCAAACTCCCTGTGCTTACTGGGGGTCTAGAGAGACCGGGCAGGCACCGTGTTATGCTATGGAGCGCACAGTGTCTCCAGTGCGGGTGCATAGCCCGGTGCGGTTCATACCAGCTCTTCGTATTGGCCGGGCTAGAGTGGGCATTGAGCCAGGTAAGGTTGGGCAGGCTTGTTGCTCAAGAGCTCCAGTGCGCCTGCACGGTCCGGTCTATCCAGAGCCACCTCCACACACCAGTCCTCCGGTGGCAGCTCCCCGCACCAGGCTTCCTGTGCGTGTTCTCGGTCCAGTTCCTCCAGTGCCAGCACCATGCATCAGGCCTACAGTGCGCCTCGCCTCTCCAGCGCTGTCGGAGTCTCCCGCCTGTCTAGCGCTATCAGAGCCTTCCTCCTCTACAGCGCTGCTGGAGTCTCCTGCCTGTTCAGCGCATCCAGAGCTGCCAGACTGCATGGAGCAGCCTGAGCTGCCAGTCTGCATGGAGCAGCCTGAGCTGTCAGACTGCATTGAGCAGCCAGAGCTGTCAGACTGCATGGAGCAGCCAGAGCTGCCAGTCTGCATGGAGCAGCCAGAGCTGCCAGTCTGCCAGTCTGCATGGAGCAGCCAGAGCTGCCAGTCTGCATGGAGCAGCCAGAGCTGTCAGTCTGCATAGAGCTGCCAGTCTGCATAGAGCAACCAGAGCTGTCAGTCTGCATGGAGCTGCCAGTCTGCATAGAGCAACCAGAGCTGTCAGTCTGCATGGAGCTGCCAGTCTGCATAGAGCAGCCATAGCTGCCAGTCTGCATAGAGTTGCCAGTCTGCATAGAGCAACCAGAGCTGTCAGTCTGCATGGAGCTTCCAGTCTGCATAGAGCAGCCAGAGCTGTCAGTCTGCATAGAGCTGCCAGTCTGCATAGAGCAGCCAGAGCTGCCAGTCTGCATGGAGCTGCCAGTCTGCATAGAGCAGCCAGAGCTGTCAGTCTGCATGGAGCAGCCAGAGCTGCCAGTCTGCATGGAGCAGCCAGAGATGCCAGTCTACATGGAGCAGCCAGAGCAGCCAGATCTGCCAGTCAGCCAGACTCTTCCAGATCTGCCAGTCAGCCAGACTCTTCCAGATCTAGCAGTCAACCAGACTCTTCCAGATCTGCCAGTCAACCAGACTCTTCCAGATCTGCCAGTCAACCAGACTCTTCCAGATCTGCCAGTCAACCAGACTCTTCCAGATCCGCCAGCCAGCCAGGATCTGCTGGAGCCAACTACCTGCCTGAGCTTCCTCTCAGTGCTGAGCTTCCTCTCAGTGCTGAGCTTCCTCTCAGTGCTGGGCTTCCCCTCAGTGCTGGGCTTCCCCTCAGTGCTGGGCTTCCCCTCAGTGCTGGGCTTCCCCTCAGTGCTGGGCTTCCCCTTAGTCACGAGCTGCCCCTCAGTCCAGTGGGGTTCTGGGTGAGGACTACTAGGCCATGGTCGGCGGCGAGGGTGGATTATCCCAGGACGCGAAGGGGAGGAACTATGACATTAATGGAGTGGGGTCCCGAGCCGGAGCCGCCACCATGGACAGACGCCCACCCGGACCCTCCCTATGGTTTTGAGGTGCGTCCGGGAGTCCGCACCTTAGGGGGGGGGGATTCTGTCACGCCTTGGTCTTAGTATTTTGTGTTTCTTTATTTATTTGGTCAGGCCAGGGTGTGACATGGGTTATTGTGGTGTGTTTTTGTCTTGGGGTTTTGTGGGGTGTCTACGTAGTCTATGGCTGCCTGAGGCGGTTCTCAATCAGAGTCAGGTGATTATCGTTGTCTCTGATTGGGAACCATATTTAGGCAGCCATATTCTGTGAGTGTTTCGTGGGTGATTGTTCCTGTCTTTGTGTTTGCACCAGATAGGGCTGTTTCGGTTTTCGTTATTTCATTTCGTTATTTTTGTAGTTTCTGTATGTATAGTTTTTCCTTCATTAAAATATCATGAATCATCATCACACTGCATTTTGGTCCGATCCTTGTTCTACCTCTTCGTCAGAGGAGGAGATAGAAGAGAGCCGTTACACCTCTGGGTTTGGTACAATGGTTAAGAAAGTCTGTGGAGATGACCCGCTGCGTGCTGACATGGGTTATTTTGGCAGACATGGGTTATATTGTTGCTATGTTATTTAGGGTTTTAAAGTCCAGAAAATTCAGCCCACCATAATCATAAGTGTTCATTACTACAGTTTTCCTACTGTAATGGATCCGGTTTCTCCACAGAAACTTGCAAAAACATCTGGTCTATCTCTTTGCTTATTTTACCGTTAAGATAAACTCAGGACCCTGTCTTTCAAAGATAATTTGTAAAAATCCAAATAACTTCACAGATCTTCATTGTAAAGGGTTTAAACACTGTTTCCCATGCTTGTTCAATGAACCATAAAGAATTAATAAACATGCACCAGTGGAACAGTTGTTAAGACACTAACAGCTTACAGACGGTGGCAAGTAAGGTCACAGTTATGAAAACTGAGGACACTAAAGAGGCCTTTCTACTGACTCTGAGAAACACCAAAAGAAAGATGCCCAGCGTTCCTGCTCATCTGTGTAAATGTGCCTTAGGCATGCTGCAAGGAGGCATGAGGACTGCAGATGTGGAGTGGGGTAACATATCACAGCAAGAACTGGCACATCTGGTGCAGTCCATGAGGAGGATATGCACTGCAGTAATTAATGCAGCTGGTGGCCACACCAGATACTGACTGTTACTTTTGATTTTGACACCCCTTTGTTCACATTATTCCATTTCTGTTAGTCATATGTCTGTGGAACTTGTTCAGTTTTTGTCTCAGTTGTTGAATCTTGTTATGTTCATACAAATATTTCCACATGTTAAGTTTGCTGAAAATAAATGCAGTTGACAGTGAGAGGACATTTCTTTTTTTGCTGAGTTAAAAATCATTATTTAAAAAGGAGCTATTTAGCTTCCTGTAGGATGCTCTTCCAAGGTTAGTGTATCAGGGGTAAATATTTTGTAATGGCCCTATGGTCTGTGAGGGGAGTAGTACACATGTTTTTAGTAACACACTCACCATCAATACATTTTGATATAAGACAAAAATCTATTCTGGACGGTCTGGAACCTGTTTTGTTACTCCAAGTGAATGATCTGTCGGCCAGAAACCTCTTTCTATATATCAGTGAGATCAAACTTTTCCATAAAAGTATTAAACCCAAATTCTGATTGGTTGGCCTACCTGGGGGCTTACCTGGGGGATTCAAGCAACTCATCATTCTCAGGTTTAGCGTTGTACCTGTAGAAGTTCATTCCTCATCATGTCTTCTGTACTTTTGGTGGCCTTAACTTCATGTCTGTTTGCAATTATAATATTGACAAAGTTCCAGTGAAACTCTTTCCTTTTCATCAGCAGGTTTTCTTGTCAAGGTCCTTAATTTATAAACATATTTTTTTCTTCACACAGATACTATATATGGAATAATCGGGCCATATTAAATAAAAATACTTCTTTGTTTTTAGAATATTGGTTTCGAAGTAATATCGTATTGGTGAGCCAACTTGTAAATGCAGATGGTCTTTTACTTCATTATAAGGATTTCTTATCACTTCACAAGATCCCTGTAACAACTAAAGATTTTGCAATTGTTTTAGATGCCATTCCCTCAGGTGTTGCTCTATTATTCAGGAACGTGTCAAGACCTGACCCTCAGGACATACCTACGATTAACCCTGTTGACTCATCACTAGTGAAAGATTAGTTTTTCTTTTGGTTCATTCAACATCAATAGAGCTATATGAGCCTTGTTTCAACAGGAATCTATACCTTCTGTCATGCCTTATTGGAATGGTTTTATTGATAAACCATATCTGTTGGAAAATATTTGGATGTTGCCACACACATACCTACTTATTAACAAAATGAAGGAAGTTTATTTTACAATTATTTTACAAATATTATCCTGCCAAACCACTATATGAAGAAGTTTAAGAAAAACATAAATTCAAATTGTACCTTTTGTAATGAGCACACAGAAACTGTGTTTTTTGGCATTGTATCTGTGGCAAGACATCAGTGGATGTATAACTAAACACCTTTATGAAGATCTGACACTATTATGGAAGAGATGTCCTGCTTCGATTCTTTACCCACGATAGAAATAAGTTAACAATAACCATTTTACGTAATTCATTTCATTATTCTTTTGGCCAAATTTGAGTAAATTTACAAATGTAAATTTACTAACAAAACACCACATTTTATTACCTTTACCAAAATAAATGTAACTATATTTTAAGACAATCAAATATTCTAGCAAGGAAAAAGCTGTTAGAATTATAACTGTCTGTATGTCCCTTAAGGTCCTTGTGTAATGTGATATTGTAACCTTTAGCTCAATTGTCCTTTGTATATTCGTTATATATAATTGTGTACTTTTTGTATTCATTTGTTGTTAATACAAAAAAAAGGAGAGAAGATGATATACTTTCGTCCCTAGTTACCACGGCCTCAAAATCA
This sequence comes from Oncorhynchus nerka, assembly GCF_034236695.1. Classification (NCBI taxonomy): domain Eukaryota; kingdom Metazoa; phylum Chordata; class Actinopteri; order Salmoniformes; family Salmonidae; genus Oncorhynchus; species Oncorhynchus nerka. The sequence continues at coordinate 85,002,642 of NC_088407.1, forward strand.
GAAGCCCCTCCCTACTCAACCAATCAGTTAAGGGAGTGTGATGATGTGTAATGCAGGTTTACGGTTTGTGGGAAATGACCAATCAGATGAGGGAATGTGGTGACGAGTGTGCCGACAGGCTTGCAAGGGCAGAAGAGAGACATGTAAACATGAGTTGGTCAAGATGGAGATAAACAATTTAATTACACACTTCTGGAAAAAAAAAGCTAAAATTACAATTCATACAGTAATAACTGGGAGCTTTTTTAAATATGAGGTTGGAAAATACTAAAGAAAATATGTGAGTATTCTTGTCAAGACGAGGAGAGCTGAAGAAGAAAGTGTAATTACCAAGATCACCTGTCTTGTTCAAAAGCCTGTTGAAAGTCTCTCAGAGGAGGATAAATCTGTTCTGTTTGAGCTACAACACAGGTTGGATGATATGTATAAACTGAAAGCAGAGGGAGCCTGTATAAACTGAAAGCAGAAGGGAGTCTGTATAAACTGAAAGCAGAGGGAGCCTGTATAAACTGAAAGCAGAAGGGAGTCTGTATAAACTGGAAGCAGAAGGGAGCCTGTATAAACTGAAAGCAGAGGGAGCCTGTATAAACTGAAAGCAGAGGGAGCCTGTATAAACTGAAAGCAGAGGAGGGAGCAGAGGAGCCTGTATAAACTGTATGAAAGCTGGAGCCTGCAGAAGCAGAAGGGAGCCTGTATAAACTGAAAGCAGAGGGAGCCTGTATAAACTGAAAGCAGAGGGAGCCTGTATAAACTGAAAGCAGAGGGAGCCTGTATAAACTGAAAGCAGAAGCCTGGGCAGAAGGGAGCCTGTATAAACTGAAAGCAGAGGGAGCCTGTATAAACTGAAAGCAGATGGAGCCTGTATAAACTGAAAGCAGAAGGGAGCCTGTATAAACTGAAAGCAGAAGGGAGCCTGTATAAACTGAAAGCAGATGGAGCCTGTATAAACTGGAAGCAGAAGGGAGCCTGTATAAACTGAAAGCAGAGGGAGCCTGTATAAACTGAAAGCAGAGCCTGTATAAACTGAGCCCTGTATAAACTGAAAGCAGAAGGGAGCCTGTATAAACTGAAAGCAGATGGAGCCTGTATAAACTGGAAGCAGAAGGGAGCCTGTATAAACTGAAAGCAGAGGGAGCCTGTATAAACTGAAAGCAGAGGGAGCCTGTATAAACTGAAAGCAGAGGGAGCCTGTATAAACTGAAAGCAGAGGGAGCCTTTGTGAAAGCAGATCTGAAAGCAGAAGAAGCCTGTATAAACTGAAAGCAGAGGGAGCCTGTATAAACTGGAAGCAGAAGGGAGCCTGTTTTTTAAACTGAAAGCAGAGGGAGCCTGTATAAACTGAAAGCAGAGGGAGCCTTTTCTTTTTTTTTTTTTCTTCAGGTTAGACAAACACCCCTCTAAAAAAAATACAATTCAACAATTAAATATTAATGGTCTCATCACAGATGATCCCAAATTAATCTTTAAATTTAGTTGCGACTTCTACAGAAATGTATATAGTTCTAAGTATTGTGAGAATTCCTCAACTCTTTTTTTTGACTCTCTGGGGGATGTGAAATCAATTGGGGAGGCTGTGAGGGAACAGTGTGATGACACTATTATAGTTGAAGAGATTATTTATTCTACTGAACACCTTAAACACATCAGGAGACATCAGTCTCAGAGTTTTACACAATTTTTTCTCAACAGTTGGCCCCATTTCTGTTTCTGGTCTTTTTCTGAAAGCATTGCAAATAATGCTTTCCCTCCCAGTTTGACACAAGGGCTGATTACATTAATACCTGAGCCCAAGAAAGATTTGCTTCTCCTCGATAATTGGCGTCCAATCTGTCTGCTCAATAACGACTACAAAATATTAGCCTCTATATATGCAAAAAAAAATGAAGGCAGTATTGGACTCAATTATAGAAGAGACCTAATCTGACTTCATGAGGAATAGACATATATCTAATAATATCCGACTGGTGTTAGACCTTATTGACTATTCTGATCTAATCTTCGAAGATCGTTTTATTGTCTTCTTGGACTTTTATAAAGCCTTCGATACAGTGGAACATGAGCTTCTTCTTCTTCTTCTTTGGTAATTATTTTGTAGTACTATTAAAGCTTTTGGGAATAGTTCCATTACATTAAAGCATGGCACTTCTCCTAGATTTGATTTGAAAAGAGGACTTAGGCAAGGCTGCCCAATTTCGCCTTACTTATTCCTGCTTGCAACCCAACCTCTTACAAGTTCTGTTAAATCCAACGATATAAAAGGGATCTCTATTGCTGACAGAGATATTAAAAGGGATGTCTATTACTGACAGAGATATTATCATCAGCCAGCTTGTAGATGACACCACCCTCTTTTTGAAAGATGCTGACCAGATTCCTAGAGCAGTCCATTTTTTCCTAAACCTTAATAAGTGTGTTTTGTTTGCTGCTAAAGACTGTGTGATACCCTCTACATGCAATATTCCAGTCAATGATCAACAGAAAAGATGCTCATTAAATTTCATACCTATTATTGAAAAACCAAAAAGAAGATAAACAGTTGGTTGCAGAGGGATTTATTCTTGAAAGGTCGAGTATTGCTTTCTAAAGTTGAAGGTATCTCCAGACTTACTTTTGCAGCCCAGTCCCTACATACAGCCCAGTCCCTGCATACATCCCAGTCCCTACATACAGCCCCTACATACAGCCCAGTCCCTACATACAGCCCAGTCCCTACATACAGCCCCTACATACCGCCCAGTCCCTACATACAGCCCAGTCCCTGCATACATCCCAGTCCCTACATACAGCCCCTACATACAGCCCAGTCCCTACATACAGCCCAGTCCCTACATACAGCCCAGTCCCTACATACAGCCCAGTCCCTACATACAGCCCCTACATACAGCCCAGTCCCTACATACAGCCCCTACATACAGCCCAGTCCCTACATACAGCCCAGTCCCTACATACAGCCCAGTCCCTACATACAGCCCAGTCCCTACATACAGCCCAGTCCCTACATACAGCCCAGTCCCTACATACAGCCCAGTCCCTACATACAGCCCCTACATACAGCCCAGTCCCTACATACAGCCCAGTCCCTACATGCTTTTCAACTTCATCTGGAAAAAAAAAAATCGTACACATTATACTAGGAAATCTGTCGTTATGAACACATATGAGTATGGGGGTCTCAATTTTTTAGATTGTCCAACTTTGAATAATACTTTTAAGATAAATTGGGCTAAACATTTCTGAAAGAATCCAAATTCAATTTGGAATTTCATCCCTCATTATATATTCTCCCGTTTTGGTGACTTAAATTTTAGGTTAATTTGTAACTATAACATTGATAAGATTCCTACAAAATGATCTGCTTTTCATAGACAAGTATTCGTAGCGTGATTGTTAATATATAAACATAATTTTTCCCCTCATAGGTATTTCATTTGGAACAATAAGGACATTTTGTAAAGAGACAAGTCTTTATTTTCTAAGAACCGGTTCAATAATCCTGTTGGTGAGTCAACATTTTAATGTAGAAGGATTGTTACTCAATTATGAGGATTTTTTAAATCTTGTTACAATATCCCTGTTACACCTAGAGAGTTCGCCATAGTCTTTGATGCTATTCCATCTGGAACTCTCATGTTGTTTAGAGGTGTAACCAGACCTCACCTTCTTGACATACCCTCGCTTGATCCAGTTGACTCACCGATAGGAAAATATGTGTTTCTCCCTTAGAACAACAGATCTATAGGTGCTTTATTTCAAAGGGATATTGTATCCATTCCTTATATAACAAATTACTAGAATACATTTGTCAGTAAATATCTGTCGGAAAAAAGTATGTTTATTACCACACAAATACCTGTTTGTTAACAAGGTCAAAGAGGTCTCTTTCAGAATGATCCATAAATATTACCCTGCGAATAAATTACCTGAAGAAACTCAAAAAATACATTAACATTAACTGTACGTTTTGTGTTGAGCATCCAGAAACAGTTCTGCATTTATTTTGGTCAAACTTCATCTGGACTTCATCTCGACTTCATCTGGAAAAATCGTAGATATTAAATTAGGAAATCTGTCGTTATGAACACATATGATTAAGGTGGTCTCAATTTTTTTGATTTTCCTACTTTGAATAATACTTTTAAGATAAATTGGGCTAAACATTTCTGAAAGAATCCAACTTAAATTTGGAATTTCATCCCTCATTATATCTTCTCCTGTTTTGGTGACTTCAATTTTATGTTACTTTATAACTATGACATTGATAAGATTCCTACAAAATGATCTGCTTTTCATAGACAAGTATTCTTAGCTTGGTCTTAAAGAATCTAACTTCAATTTTGAATTCCATCCCTCATTCTCTTTCAGAATGATCCATAAGTATCCAGAAACAGTTTAACTGTCACATTCGTTATAAGGACCAAGGCGCAGCGTGGTATATGTACATTCTTATTTATATAAAAAATGAACACTGATCAAACTAACAAAATAACAAAATGAAATGTGAAGCTATACAAACGAGTGCTGACAGGCAACTACACATAGACAAGATCCCACGAAACACAAAGGGGAAATGGCTGCCTAAATATGATCCCCAATCAGAGACAACGATACACAGCCGTCCCACCCTGACCTAACCATAATTTAAAAAAAACTGAGATATCTAAAGGTCAGGGTGTGACGGTAACCCCCCCACCCCAAAGGTGCGGACTCCTGGCCACAAACCTGACCCTATAGGGGAGGGTCCGGGTGGGCGCCTACCCTCGGTGGCGGCTCCGGTTCTACACGCAGCCCCCCCCTCTTTACGCTGATCCCTCCGCCTTTGTAGAACTGGACAATGGATCATCACCGGAGAGTCTGTACTGTGGATTATCGCCGGAGGCCCCGGACTGGGGAACGTCACTGGAGACCCCGGACTGGGGACCGTCGCTGGAGGTTCCGGACTGGGGACCGTTGCTGGAGGTTCCGGACTGTGGACCGTCGGTGGAGGTTCCGGCCTGTGGACCGTCGGTGGAGGTTCCGGACTGTGGCCTGTCGTTGGAGGTTCTGGACTGTGGACCGTCGGTGGAAATTCCGGACTGTGGACCATCATTGGAGGTTACGGAGTGTGGCCTGTCGTTGGAAATTCTGGACTGTGGACCATCATTGGAGGTTCTGGCCTGTGGACCGTCGGTGGAGGTTCCGGACTGTGGACCGTCGGTGGAAGTTCCGGACTGTGGCCTGTCGTTGGAGGTTCTGGACTGTGGACCGTCGGTGGAAATTCCGGACTGTGGACCATCATTGGAGGTTCCGGACTGTGGCCTGTCGTTGGAAATTCTGGACTGTGAAACATCGCCGGAAGCTCTGGACTGGGAACTGTCGCCGGAAGCTCTGTACTGGGAACTGTCGCCGGAAGCTCTGGACTGGGGAGGCGCACTGGAGACCTGATGCGTGGTGCCGGCACTGGTGGTACCGGGCTGAAGACACGCATCTCAGGGCGAGTGCGGGGAGCAGGCACAGGACGTACTGTACTGTAAAGGTGCACTGGAGGCCTGGTGCGTAGAGCTGGTACAATGCGTCCTGGCTGGATGCTCACTTGAGCCCGGCAAGTGCGGAGCGATGACACAGGACGCACTGGGCTGTGCAGATGCACCGGAGACACAGTACGCAGAGCAGGCGCAGGATATCCTGGTCCAAAGAGGTGTACTGGAGACCAGGAGCGCTGAACCGGCACCATCCGTCCTGGTTGGATGCCCGTTCTGGCCCGGCAAATGCGAGGAGCTGGAATAGAGCGCACCGGGCTATGAATGTGAACTGGAGACACTGTGCGCATCACTGCGTAACACAGTGTCTGACCAGTCACACGCTCCCCACGGTAAGCACAAGGAGTTGGCTCAGGTCTCCAACCTGACTCCAGCCAATCTCCCCGTGTGCCACCCCCCCAAAAAATGTTTTATGGGGCTGCCTCTCGTGCTTGTCTCATTGATACAACTCCTCGTAATATCGCCGTTCCTCTTTTGTTGCTTCTATCTCCTCCATACTCCCCAACCTGCGTCCAGGGTCTTGCTCCATCCAGAATCTCCTCCCAGGTCCATTCCTCCTGAACACGCTGCTTGGTCCATTTTTGTTGGGATCTTCTGTCACGTTCGTTATAAGGATCGGACCAAGGCGCAGCGTGGTATGCGTACATTCTTATTTATTTAATGAATGAACACTGAACAAACTTACAAAATAACAAAATAACAAAACAAAACGTGAAGCTATAGAAACGAGTGCTGACAGGCAACTACACATAGACAAGATCCCACGTAACACAAAGGGGAAATGGCTGCCTAAATATGATCCCCAATCAGAGACAACGATAAACCGCTGTCTCTGATTGAGAACCATATCAGGCCAAAATAGAAATACAAAAGCACCTAGACATTTATTTTGGCAATGTCTACATGTAAAAAAAAATTAAAAAGATATTCATAGTTTTATAATTGTTAATATTCTTGATGACTTTCGTTTGTTATGAGAGAATGTGCTGCTCGGTTTCCTTAACTATAATAAAGATAAAGAAAAACTATTTTACCTCATAAATCTAATTGTGCTAATGGAAAATGTAATATTCATAAATGTAAATGAACTAATAAAACAACACTGTTCCGTGTTTTCTATAAGGAATTTGAGCAGTACTGTCACGACTTCCGCCAAAGTCGGTTCCTCTCCTTGTTCGGGCGGTGCTGTCACGACTTCCTGCCGAAGTCGGTTCCTCTCCTTGTTCGGGCGGTGCTCGGCGTCACCGGTCTTCTAGCCATTGCGTCCGTCTGATTTGCTTCTGCCAATTAAAGTTCACCAATCTCTGCTCTCCTGCACCTGACTCCAGTTGACCAGTTACGCACACAGTCTGACAAGTACATGAAGACCATTCCATTCTATAGTCTTTGTATAATCAATTATTTGTTGTACCCTCTCCTCTATGTTATCATTATGTGTTTGTGTACTTCTTGTACTGTTTTTTCTGCAACAAAACAAAAAGTAAAAAGATAAGAAACATATTCTTCTGTTACTCCATCAATGACCATTCTCTTGCCTATTCTGACCATTCTCTTGCCTATTCCGAACATTCTCTTGCCTATTCTGACCATTCTCTTGCCTATTCCGAACATTCTCTTGCCTATTCTGACCATTCTCTTGCCTATTCCGAACATTCTCTTGCCTATTCTGACCATTCTCTTGAATATTCTGACCATTCTCTTGCCTATTCCGAACATTCTCTTGCCTATTCCGAGCATTCTCTTGCCTATTCCGAGCATTCTCTTGCCTATTCCGAACATTCTCTTGCCTATTCTGACCAGTCTCTTGCCTATTCCGAACATTCTCTTGCCTATTCCGAACATTCTCTTGCCTATTCCGAACATTCTCTTGCCTATTCTGAACATTCTCTTGCCTATTCCGAACATTCTCTTGCCTATTCCGAACATTCTCTTGCCTATTCCGAACATTCTCTTGCCTATTCCGAACATTCTCTTGCCTATTCTGACCAGTCTCTTGCCTATTCCGAACATTCTCTTGCCTATTCCGAACATTCTCTTGCCTATTCCGAACATTCTCTTGCCTATTCCGAACATTCTCTTACCTATTCCGAACATTCTCTTGCCTATTCCGAACATTCTCTTGCATATTCCGACCATTCTCTTGCCTATTCTGACCATTCTCTTGCCTATTGGATGAATTAAACATCTTAAACTCCAACCGTCTGCCTCCTGTGTCTGCATTGACTATTTATTAAGAACCAACCGTTTATAAATGTTAATCGGATGGTTTATTAAAATCTCAGTTTGCTACCTTGACATGATGTTTACTCATGTTACTTAACTTAACCCAAAATAGGTTTACTCGCATATCTGCATTGTTTTTTAAAATGGCATGTAGAGAAATCGATCCATCTTGATTATAGATTTGTATTTTCAATATCCACAAATAATCCACAAGTAAAACGTACACAGTTTGACAAAAATGTTCACAGGTGTTCTTTTTTTTATGATGAAAACTTCATCACCGTGTCCCACCCTGATCTATTTCACATTTCCTAGTTATTGTCTCCACCCCCTCCAGGTGTCGCTAATTTTCCCCAGTGTATTCATCCCTGTGTTTCCTGTCTCTCTGTGCCAGTTTATTTATCCCTGTGTTTCCTGTCCCTCTGTACCAGTGTATTTATCCCTGTGTTTCCTGTCTCTCTGTATCAGTGTATTTATCCCTGTGTTTCCTGTCTCTCCGTACCAGTGTATTTATCCCTGTGTTTCCTGTCTCTCTGTGCCAGGGTATTTATCCCTGTGTTTCCTGTCTCTCTGTACCAGTGTATTTATCCCTGTGTTTCCTGTCTCTCTGTACCAGTGTATTTATCCCTGTGTTTCCTGTCTCTCTGTACCAGTGTATTTATCCCTGTGTTTCCTGTCTCTCTGTACCAGTGTATTTATCCCTGTGTTTCCTGTCTCTCTGTACCAGTGTATTTATCCCTGTGTTTCCTGTCTCTCTGTACCAGTGTATTTATCCCTGTGTTTCCTGTCTCTCTGTGCCAGTGTATTTATCTCTGTGTTTTCTGTCTCTCTGTGCCAGTGTATTTATCCCTGTGTTTCCTGTCTCTCTGTGCCAGTGTATTTATCTCTGTGTTTCCTGTCTCTCTGTGCCAGTGTATTTATCCCTGTGTTTCCTGTCTCTCTGTACCAGTGTATTTATCCCTGTGTTTCCTGTCTCTCTGTACCAGTGTATTTATCCCTGTGTTTCCTGTCTCTCTTACCAGTGTATTTATCCCTGTGTTTCCTGTCTCTCTGTGCCAGTGTATTTATCTCTGTGTTTTCTGTCTCTCTGTACCAGTGTATTTATCCCTGTGTTTCCTGTCTCTCTGTGCCAGTGTATTTATCCCTGTGTTTCCTGTCTCTCTGTACCAGTGTATTTATCCCTGTGTTTCCTGTCTCTCTGTGCCAGTGTATTTATCCCTGTGTTTCCTGTCTCTCTGTACCAGTGTATTTATCCCTGTGTTTCCTGTCCCTCTGTACCAGGGTATTTATCCCTGTGTTTCCTGTCTCTCTGTGCCAGTGTATTTATCCCTGTGTTTCCTGTCTCTCTGTACCAGTGTATTTATCCCTGTGTTTCCTGTCCCTCTGTACCAGGGTATTTATCCCTGTGTTTCCTGTCTCTCTGTGCCAGTGTATTTATCCCTGTGTTTCCTGTCTCTCTGTACCAGTGTATTTATCCCTGTGTTTCCTGTCCCTCTGTACCAGGGTATTTATCCCTGTGTTTCCTGTCTCTCTGTACCAGTGTATTTATCCCTGTGTTTCCTGTCCCTCTGTACCAGGGTATTTATCCCTGTGTTTCCTGTCTCTCTGTGCCAGAATGTCTTGTATGTCCAAGTCAACCAGCAGTTTTTCCCTGCTTTGTATTTTCTCCTTCTTCTCGTCCTCCCGGTTTTTGATCCTTGCCTGTTTCTGGACTCTGTACCCGCCAGCCTAACCATTCTGCCTGCCCTGACCTTGAGCCTGTCTGCCACTCTGTACCCGCCTGCCTGACCATTCTGCCTGCCCTGACCTTGAGCCTGTCTGCCACTCTGTACCCGCCTGCCTGACCATTCTGCCTGCCCTGACCTCGAGCCCTGCCTGCCACTCTGTACCCGCCTGCCTGACCATTCTGCCTGCCCTGACCTCGAGCCTGTCTGCCACCCTGTACCTCCTGGTCTATGTACTGGTTTTTCCTGTCCACGATCTCTTGCCTATTCTGACCATTCTCTTGCCTATTCCGACCATTCTCTTGCCTATTCTGACCATTCTCTTGCCTATTCTGACCATTCTCTTGCCTATTCTGACCATTCTCTTGCCTATTCTGACCATTCTCTTGCCTATTCCGAACATTCTCTTGCCTATTCTGACCATTCTCTTGTGTATTCTGACCATTCTCTTGCCTATTCTGACCATTCTCTTGCCTATTCTGACCATTCTCTTGCCTATTCCGGCCATTCTCTTGTGTATTCTGACCATTCTCTTGCCTATTCTGACCATTCTCTTGCCTATTCTGACCATTCTCTTGCCTATTCTGACCATTCTCTTGCCTATTCCGAACATTCTCTTGCCTACTCTGACCATTCTCTTGCCTATTCTGACCATTCTCTTGTGTATTCTGACCATTCTCTTGCCTATTCTGACCATTCTCTTGCCTATTCCGACCATTCTCTTGCCTATTCCGACCATTCTCTTGCCTATTCTGACCATTCTCTTGCCTATTCTGACCATTCTCTTGTGTATTCTGACCATTCTCTTGCTTATTGGATTAATTAAACATCTTAAACTCCAACCGTCTGCCTCCTGTGTCTGCATTTGAGTCTCGCTTAGTGTCATGATACATTGATTTGATGATACATACGTTTATTTGGCCCCTCTAGACACTCACCCCCCTAACAACACTCTATACAGGGGAAACTCACAACCCTAACTCAGGTCTATAGCAGGTGAACGTACCCCCCTCACCCCACTCTATACAGGGGGAAACTCAGAACCCCACTCTATACAGGGGTAACTCACCCCCCTAACAACACTTTATAAAGGGGTAACTCACCATCCTAACTCAGCTCTATAGCAGGGGAATTTACCCCGCTAATCTCACTCTATGCCTGGGGTAACTCACCACCCTAACTCAGCTCTATAGCAGGGGAATTTACCCCGCTAATCTCACTCTATACCAGGGGTAACTCACCACCCTAACTCAGCTCTATAGCAGGGGAATTTACCCCGCTAATCTCACTCTATACCTGGGGTAACTCACCACACTATCTCAGCTCTATAGCAGGGGGATTTACCCCGCTAATCTCACTCTATACCTGGGGTAACTCACCACACTAACTCAGCTCTATAGCAGGGGGATTTACCCCGCTAATCTCACTCTATACCTGGGGTAACTCACCACACTAACTCAGCTCTATAGCAGGGGAATTTACCCCGCTAATCTTACTCTATACCTGGGGTAACTCACCACACTAACTCAGCTCTATAGCAGGGGAATTTACCCCGCTAATCTCACTCTATACCAGGGGTAACTCACCACCCTAACTCAGCTCTATAGCAGGGGAATTTACCCCGCTAATCTCACTCTATACCTGGGGTAACTCACCACACTATCTCAGCTCTATAGCAGGGGGATTTACCCCGCTAATCTCACTCTATACCTGGGGTAACTCACCACCCTAACTCAGCTATATAGCAAGGGAATTTACCCCGCTAATCTCACTCTATACCTGGGGTAACTCACCACCCTAACTCAGCTCTATAGCAGGGGAATTTACCCTGCTAATCTCACTCTATACCTGGGGTAACTCACCACCTAACTCAGCTCTATAGCAGGGGGATTTACCCCGCTAATCTCACTCTATACCTGGGGTAACTCACCACACTAACTCAGCTCTATAGCAGGGGAATTTACCCCGCTAATCTTACTCTATACCTGGGGTAACTCACCACACTAACTCAGCTCTATAGCAGGGAATTTACCCCGCTAATCTCACTCTATACCAGGGTAACTCACCACCCTAACTCAGCTCTATAGCAGGGGAATTTACCCCGCTAATCTCATTCTATACCAGGGGTAACTCACCACCCTAACTCAGCTATATAGCAAGGGAATTTACCCCGCTAATCTCACTCTATACCTGGGGTAACTCACCACCCTAACTCAGCTCTATAGCAGGGGAATTTACCCTGCTAATCTCACTCTATACCTGGGGTAACTCACCACCCTAACTCAGCTCTATAGCAGGGGAATTTACCCCGCTAATCTCACTCTATACCTGGGGTAACTCACCACACTAACTCAGCTCTATAGCAGGGGAATTTACCCCGCTAATCTTACTCTATACCTGGGGTAACTCACCACACTAACTCAGCTCTATAGCAGGGGAATTTACCCCGCTAATCTCACTCTATACCAGGGGTAACTCACCACCCTAACTCAGCTCTATAGCAGGGGAATTTACCCCGCTAATCTCATTCTATACCAGGGGTAACTCACCACCCTAACTCAGCTATATAGCAAGGGAATTTACCCCGCTAATCTCACTCTATACCTGGGGTAACTCACCACCCTAACTCAGCTCTATAGCAGGGGAATTTACCCTGCTAATCTCACTCTATACCTGGGGTAACTCACCACCCTAACTCAGCTCTATAGCAGGGGAATTTACCCCGCTAATCTCACTCTATACCTGGGGTAACTCACCACCCTAACTCAGCTCTATAGCAGGGGAATTTACCCCGCTAATCTCACTCTATACCAGGGGTAACTCACCACCCTAACTCAGCTTTATAGCAGGGGAATTTACCCCGCTAATCTCACTCTATACCAGGGGTAACTCACCACCCTAACTCAGCTCTATAGCACTATAACTTACCCCCCTAACTCCACTCTACACAGGGTAAACTCACCCCCCTTACCCCACTCTATACAGGGGGAAGTTCAGGACCCCACTCTATACAGGGACAACTCAACACCCCACTCTATACAGGGACAACTCAACACCCCACTCTATACAGGGGAAACTCAACACCCCACTCTATACAGGGGAAACTCAACACCCCACTCTATACAGGGGTAACTCAACACCCCACTCTATACAGGGGAAACTCAACACCCCACTCTATACAGGGAAACTCAACACCCCACTCTATACAGGGGCAACTCACTACCCCACTCTATACAGGGGTAACTCACTACCCCACTCTATACAGGGGCAACTCAACACCCCACTCTATACAGGGGCAACTCACTACCCCACTCTATACAGGGGTAACTCTTTACCCCACTCTATACAGGGGCAACTCAACACCCACTCTATACAGGGGCAACTCACTACCCCACTCTATACAGGGGTAACTCAACACCCCACTCTATACAGGGGCAACTCAACACTCCACTCTATACAGGGGTAACTCCCTACCCCACTCTATACAGGGGAAACTCAACACCCCACTCTATACAGGGGCAACTCAACACCCTAACCCTACTCTATACAGGGGAAACTCACTACCCTAACCCCACTCTATACAGGGGAAACTCACCACCCTAACCCCACTCTATACAGGGGAAACTCACTACCCTAACACCACTCTATACAGGGGAAACTCACCACCCTAACCCCACTCTATACAGGGGAAACTCACTACCCTAACCCCACTCTATACAGGGGTAATTCACTACCCTAACCCCACTCTATACAGGGTAAACTCACTACCCTAACCCACTCTATACAGGGGTAATTCACTACCCTAACCCCACTCTATACAGGGGAAACTCACTACCCTAAACCCACTCTATACAGGGGAAACTCACTACCCTAACCCTACTCTATACAGGGGTAACTCACCACCCTAACCCCACTCTATACAGGGGTAACTCACTACCCCACTCTATACAGGGTAAACACACTACCCTAACCCCACTCTACACAGGGTAAACTCACTACCCTAACCCCACTCTATACAGGGGAAACTCCCTACCCTAACCCCACTCTATACATGGGTAACTCCCTACCCCACTCTATACAGGGGAATCTCACTAACCCACTCTATACATGGGTAACTCACTACCCCACTCTATACAGGGGTAACTCACTACCCTAACCCCACTCTTGTTCATTTCAGCAGCATATTTCTCAGTGGCTTTTGATTCTTGAAGAGGAATGGCAGTCTTTCTTCTCCCATTAACAACCTCTGAACATGACTGATGATGATGATAGTGCTGGGACATGATGTGACTGTGTGTACTGGCTTTTGTGGTTTTGAGTGTGCTTGTTTGCACGTGTGTGTGTGTGTGTGTGTGTGTGTGTGTGTGTGTGTGTGTGTGTGTGTGTGTGTGTGTGTGTGTGTGTGTGTGTGTGTGTGTGTGTTGTTTGTGTTCCGGAAAGCATGTGGAATCTTTTCCCAAGCCCTGTCCCTGTGGAGCCAAATGTCATGATGTCATAATGTAGAGCCAACAGCCTGATCCTGTGTTGACAGTAGCTGACACATCATTATTCAGGATTTCATGGGATTTCACATGTTGGTTTTGGACAAATCCATATTAATTTATACTGCCTTAATGTCAGAGAGAGCTTTCTTATTCCTCCACTCCCCTCCCTTCATCTCCTCGCTCGTTGCTTAAAATAACACATGTGTAAACACAATACAGTAGGTTTAATCAGAAGTGATCTGTCTCTCTCTAACCAGTGTACAGGCTGGGATAGTTATGTGTTTAGATAAGATGAAATTAGAAAACGTTATTGTCCATTAAGTTTACACAATGGAAATGTGTCTTTGGCGCTCTGGCTTGTTTCCCCATGCAGACCACCCAGGAGCATAGATATCAACCCATGGGAAGATCTAGCAAAGGCTTTTTACATCCAAGCCTTTCTCTATGGTCTGGTCTGTGAAAGGGGATTGAACAGTCCTATCTCTATGGTCTGGTCTGGTCTGTGAAGGGGGAGTGGACAGTCCTATCTCTACGGTCTGGTCTGGTCTGTGACAGGGGGATTGAACAGTCCTATCTCTATGGTCTGGTCTGGTCTGTGAAGGGGGAGTGGACAGTCCTATCTCTACGTTCTGGTCTGGTCTGTGACAGGGGGATTGAACAGTCCTATCTCTACGGTCTGGTCTGTGACAAGGGGATTGAACCGTCCTATCTCTACGGTCTGGTCTGGTCTGTGAAAGGAGGGTTGAACAGTCCTATCTCTACGGTCTGGTCTGTGACAGGGGGATTGAACAGTCCTGTCTCTACGGTCTGGTCTGGTCTGTGAAAGGAGGATTGAACAGTCCTATCTCTACGGTCTGGTCTGTGACAGGGGGATTGAACAGTCCTATCTCTACGTTCTGGTCTGTGAAAGGAGGATTGAACAGTCCTATCTCTACGGTCTGGTCTGGTCTGTGACAGGGGGATTGAACAGTCCTGTCTCTACGGTCTGGTCTGGTCTGTGAAAGGAGGGTTGAACAGTCCTATATCTACGGTCTGGTCTGTGACAGGGGGATTGAACAGTCCTATCTCTACGGTCTGGTCTGTGAAAGGAGGATTGAACAGTCCTATCTCTACGGTCTGGTCTGTGACAGGGGGATTGAACTGTCCTATCTCTACGGTCTGGTCTGTGAAAGGAGGATTGAACAGTCCTGTCTCTACGGTCTGGTCTGGTCTGTGAAAGGAGGATTGAACAGTCCTATCTCTACGGTCTGGTCTGGTCTGTGACAGGGGGATTGAACATTCCTATCTCTATGGTCTGGTCTGGTCTGTGAAGGGGGAGTGGACAGTCCTATCTCTACGTTCTGGTCTGGTTTGTGACAGGGGGATTGAACAGTCCTATCTCTACGGTCTGGTCTTGTCTGTGAAAGGAGGATTGAACAGTCCTATCTCTTTCGCTTTTCAATTCTGTCATGGAAAGACATGTATTTCCTATATTCCTATAGTAATTTACGGTTTTCATACCTTTAGTTTTCCACGTGGACCAAGTTATTGTTGCATTCTGAAAAGCTATACAAGGATTGTTTTATAAGGTTGTGTTTTATAGAACCTGTTTCAAAAGATCACTTCTTCGCTCAACATAGACACTTCATATGCGTACTAGCTCCGGAATGGGCCAAATGTTCTTTCTATATATTAGTCACTTAAGTTCAATTACATTTTTCTTAATATAAAATCATATACAGAGCCTTCATAAAGTATTCTCACCCCTTGACTTTTCCCACATTTTATTGTGTTACAATGTGGGATTAAAATGGATTCAATTTTCATTTTTTTTGTCAAGGATCTACACAAAATATCTCTGAAATGTCAAAGTGGAAGAAAAATTCGAACATTTGTAAAACATTTTTTAAATTGAAATAAAACTACTATATCTTGATTAGATAAGTATTGAATCCTCCGAGTCAAAACATTTTAGAATCACCTTTGGCAGTGATTACAGCTGTGAGTCTTTCTGGGTACGTCTCTAAGAGCTTTGCACACCTGGATTGTGCAACATCTGCCCATAATTAGTTCTGTCAAATTGGTTGTTGATCATTGCTAGACAACCATTTTCAGGTCTTGCCATAGATTTTCAAGTAGATTTAAGTCAAAACACTCAGGAACCTTCACTGTCTTCTTGGTGAGCCTCTCCAGTGTATATTTTGCCATGTGTTTTAGGTCATTGTCCTGCTGAAAGGTGAATTCATCTCCCAGTGTAGATTTGGCCTTGTGTTTTAGGTCATTGTCCTGCTGAAAGGTGAATTCATCTCCCGGTGTAGATTTGGCCATGTGTTTTAGGTCATTGTCCTCCTGAAAGGTGAATTCATCTCCCGGTGTAGATTTGGCCTTGTGTTTCAGGTCATTGTCCTGCTGAAAGGTGAATTCATCTCCCAGTGTAGATTTGGCCTTGTGTTTTAGGTCATTGTCCTGCTGAAAGGTGAATTCATCTCCCAGTGTAGATTTGGCCTTGTGTTTTAGGTCATTGTCCTGCTGAAAGGTGAATTCATCTCCCGGTGTAGATTTGGCCTTGTGTTTTAGGTCATTGTCCTGCTGAAAGGTGAATTCATCTCCCGGTGTAGATTTGGCCTTGTGTTTTAGGTCATTGTCCTGCTGAAAGGTGAATTCATCTCCCGGTGTAGATTTGGCCTTGTGTTTTAGGTCATTGTCCTGCTGAAAGGTGAATTCATCTCCCTGTGTAGATTTGGCCTTGTGTTTTAGGTCATTGTCCTGCTGAAAGGTGAATTCATCTCCCGGTGTAGATTTGGCCTTGTGTTTTAGGTCATTGTCCTGCTGAAAGGTGAATTAATCTCCCGGTGTAGATTTGGCCTTGTGTTTTAGGTCATTGTCCTGCTGAAAGGTGAATTCATCTCCCGGTGTAGATTTGGCCATGTGTTTTAGGTCATTGTCCTGCTGAAAGGTGAATTCATCTCCCGGTGTAGATTTGGCCATGTGTTTTAGGTCATTGTCCTGCTGAAAGGTGAATTCATCTCCCGGTGTAGATTTGGCCTTGTGTTTTAGGTCATTGTCCTGCTGAAAGGTGAATTCATCTCCCGGTGTAGATTTGGCCATGTGTTTTAGGTCATTGTCCTCCTGAAAGGTGAATTCATCTCCCAATGTCTGGTGGAAAGCAGATTGAATCAGGTTTTCTTCTAGAATTTTGCCGGTGCTTAGCTCCTTTCCATTTCTTTTTTTATCCAGAAAAACTCCCCAGTCCTTAATGATGACAAGCATACTGTCACGCATAGGTGTAATAGGTGGCAGCGAAGTCAGGCGCAGGAGAGTCAAAATGGGTACGAAAACCCGACGCGTACCTATACAAACAAGCACACTACACAGACAACAAATCAATCTCTGACAAAGACATGAGGGGAAACAGAGGGTTAAATACACAACAGGTAATGAATGGGATTGAAAACAGGTGTGTGGGAAGACAAGACAAAACCAATGGAAAATGAAAAAAGGATCAATGATGGCTAGAAGACCGGTGACGTCGAACGCCGAGCACCGCCCGAACAAGGAGAGGCAACGACTTCGGCAGAAGTCGTGACAGTACCCCCCTGACGCGCGGCTCCAGCTGCGCGTCGACACCGGCCTCGGGGACGACCCGGAGGGCGAGGTGCAGGGCGATCCGGATGGAGACGGTGGAATTCTGATAACATGGAAGGATCTAACACGTCCTCCACCGGAACCCAGCATCTCTCCTCCGGCCCGTACCCCTCCCAGTCCACGAGGTACTGAAGGCCCCTCGCCCGACGTCTCGAATCCAAAATGGATCGAACAGAGGAGGGATTAATACGGTAATGAGTGGGTAGTTGTAACCTATAACATACCTCGTTCACTCTCCTCAGGACTTTAAACGGCCCCACAAACCGCGGACCCAGCTTCCGGCAGAGCAGGCGAAGGGGCAGGTTTCGGGTCGAGAGCCAGACCCTGTCCCCTGGTGCGAACACTGGGGCCTCAATGCGGCGACGGTCTGCGCCAATTTTCTGGCGCCTTATGGCACGCTGAAGATGGACGTGGGCTGCCTCCCAGGTTTCCTCAGCGTGCCGAAACCAATTGTCCACCGCAGGGGCCTCGGTCTGGCTCTGATGCCAAGGAGCCAGAACCGGCTGATACCCTAAAACACATCGAAAGGGAGTAAGATTAGTGGAGGAGTGACGTAGCGAGTTCTGAGCCATCTCTGCCCAGGGCACGAACTTCGCCCACTCCCCCGGCCGATCCTGGCAATAAGACCGCAGAAACCTACCCACATCCTGGTTAACTCTCTCCACCTGCCCATTACTCTCGGGGTGAAAACCTGAGGTAAGACTAACCGAGATCCCCAGACGCTCCATAAACGCCTTCCTTTTTCTTCACAAAAAAGAAACTCGAGGAGACGGGTGAAATGGATGGCTGAATGAACCCCTGATGCAGGGATTCAGAGACATATGTCTCCATAGCCTCCGTCTCCGCTTGCAATAGGGGATACACGTGACTCTTGGGATATGCAGCGTCTACCAGGAGATCTATCGCACAATCCCCCCGTCGATGGGGTGGTAATCGGCATATTCGGGGGGAATGCGCACGGTGGAGACCTGGTCTGGACTTTCCACCGTAGTAGCACCAACGGAAACCCCTAAACACCTACCTGAGCATTCTCGCGACCACCCCGTGAGAGCCCTCTGTGGCCAAGAAACAGTGGGGTTATGACAAACTAACCAGGGTAGGCCTAGCACCACAGAATACGCAGGAGAATCAATAAGGAAAATACTAATCCTCTCCTTGTGACCCTCCTGCGTTATCATACACAAAGGTGCGGTAACCTCCCTGATAAACCCTGACCCTAATGGCCGACTATCTAAGGCATGAATAGGGATAGGCATATCCACAGGAACAATAGGGATCCCTAAACTATGAGCTAGACTTTTATTAATGAAATTCCCAGCCGCACCTGAATCAACTAGTGCCTTATACTGGGAATGCAGTGAAAAATCAGGAAAAAAGACAGAGACAAACATTAGTGCAGCAGAGGGCTCTAGATGAGAATGGTGCCTACTCACCTGTGGTGACGCCAGAATGCCCTGCCTGCCCTCTCTATTCCCAGAGGAACCAACCCGGCACCGACCAGCAGTGTGCCCTCTGCGACCATGAATGGTGCTCAAGCGGGAACCCCCTCCGGTCTCCCTGCGCACCATCCCTCCCAATTCCATAGCTTCGGGAGAGAGGGTGCGCGAGGATGGAACAACCAGACCCCGATCTAGACGTCCACGAGCAGCCAGCATGTTGTCCAGCTTAATGGACATGTCCACCAGCTGGTCGAAGGTGAGGGTGGTGTCTCTACAGGCCAGCTCCCGACGGACGTCCTCGCGTAGACTACAACGGTAATGGTCGATCAGGGCCCTGTCGCTCCATCCAGCACCGGCAGCCAAGGTCCTAAACTCCAAAGCAAACTCCTGTGCACTCCTCGTCTCCTGCCTCAGATGATAGAGGAGCTCACCCGCTGCTTTGCCTTCAGGTGGATGATCGAATACTATCCGGAATTGGCGGGTGAACTCCTCAAAATGGTCCAACGCCGCATCCTCCCTATGACACACAGCGCTGGCCCATTCCAGGGCTCTCCCGGTGAGGCATGAGACGAGGGCGTAACTCTTCTCACGGTCAGATGGTACTGGGGAGGCCGTGGCTAGATATAAGTTTAGCTTGAGGAGGAAACCCTGGCAGCCGGCAGTATCTCCATTGTATCCCGTAGGTAGGGATAAATGGATCCTCGATTCCGGAGAGGAAAAAACGTTCACGGGAGATTCCGGTTGTGGTGGTGGTGGCGCTGGAGAAACTCCCTGTCTCTCCCAGCGATCCATTTTCATGACAATGTGATCCATGACGGAGCTGATAACGTCAAGCTCCCTCGCTTGTTCCTGAACGCGTTCCTCCAGGTCCATGGGTATAGTGTCTTCTCCTGCTGACTTCATATATTTTTGGTCAGAGATTCTGTCACGCATAGGTGTAATAGGTGGCAGGGAAGTCAGGCGCAGGAGAGTCAAAATGGAGTTTAAATATGGAGTCTTTTAATAAAGTTCCACGAGTATGCTCCATAACAATAAATGTACAAACAAACAAAACATGGGTACGAAGACCCGACGCGCACCTATACAAACAAGCACACTACACAGACAACAAATCAATCTCTGACAAAGACATGAGGGGAAACAGAGGGTTAAATACACAACAGGTAATGAATGGGATTGAAAACAGGTGTGTGGGAAGACAAGACAAAACCAATGGAAAATGAAAAAAGGATCAATGATGGCTAGAAGACCGGTGACGTCGAACGCCGAGCACCGCCCGAACAAGGAGAGGCAACGACTTCGGCAGAAGTCGTGACACATACCCATAACATGACGCCTGCCACCACTATGCTTGAAAATATGGAGAGTGCTACTCAGTAATGTGTTGTTTTGGATTTGTATACATAACATAACAGTTTTTAATCAGGGCAAAAAAGTGAATTGCTTTGCCAATTTTTCTTTGCAGTATTACTTCAGTGCCTTGTTGCAAACAGGATGCATGTATTCTGTACAGGCTTGTTTCTGTTCACTCTGTCATTTCGTTTAGTATTGTGGAGTAACTCCTATCACAGCCATTAAACTCTGTAACTGTTTTAACGTCGCCACTGGCCTCCTTGTGAAATCCCTGGACGGTTTCCTTCCTCTCTGGCAACTGAGTTAGGAAAGGACGCATGTATCTTTGCAGTGACTGGGTGCATTGATACACCAACCAAATGAGTCATTTAATAACTTCACCAGGCTCAAGGTGATATTAACTCATCTACCAATCTACCAATAGGTGCCATTCTTTGCGAGGCATTGGAAAACCTCCCTTGTCTTTGTTTGCGAGCCATTGGAAAACCTCCCTTGTCTTTGTTTGCGAGGCATTGGAAAACCTCCCTTGTCTTTGTTTGCGAGGCATTGGAAAACCTCCCTTGTCTTTGTTTGCGAGGCATTGGAAAACCTCCCTTGTCTTTGTGGTTGAATCTGTGTTTGAAATTCACTGCTCGCCTGAGTGACCTTACAGATAATTATATGTGTTGGGTACAGAGATGAGGGACCTTACAGATAATTGTATGTGTGTGGTACAGAGATGAGGGACCTGACAGATAATTGTATGTGTTGGGTACAGAGATGAGGGACCTTACAGATAATTGTATGTGTGTGGTACAGAGATGAGGGACCTGACAGATAATTGTATGTGTGTGGTACAGAGATGAGGGACCTTACAGATAATTGTATGTGTTGGGTACAGAGATGAGGGACCTTACAGATAATTGTATGTGTGTGGTACAGAGATGAGGTACCTTACAGTATGTGTGGGGTACAGAGATGAGGGACCTTACAGATAATTGTATGTGTGTGGTACAGAGATGAGGGACCTTACAGATAATTGTATGTGTGGGGTACAGAGATGAGGGACCTGACAGATAATTGTATGTGTGGGGTACAGAGATGAGGGACCTGACAGATAATTGTATGTGTTGGGTACAGAGATGAGGGACCTTACAGATAATTGTATGTGTGTGGTACAGAGATGAGGGACCTTACAGATAATTGTATGTGTGAGTACAGAGATGAGGTAGTCATTCAAAAATCAGGGTAAACACTAATATTGCACACAGAGTCCATGCAACTTATTAGGTGACTTGTTAAGCCTTTTTACAGCTGAACCTATTTAAACCATAACAACAGGGTTAAATACTTATTGACTCAAGACAGTTCAGCTTTTAGTTTAAAAAAATAAATAATTTGTAAACATTTAGAAAATCATAGTTCCACTTCGGCGTTATGGGCTGGTGTGTAGACCAGTGACCCGACATCTGTAACAAAACAAAAGAAAACGTCAAGCTGTGTGAATAGTTTCTGAAGGCACTCTATTTCCACTTTGACATTATAGGGTATTGTGAACAAAAAGCAATCCCTATTTAATCTCATTTTTTGAAATTCAGACTGTAACACAACAAAATGTGGTTTGTTATGGTGTTAGTGAGAGGAAGCAGGCTTTTATGATGTTAGTAAAAATCTGTAGGCCCTTAATATACTCAGACAGACCAACAGTGTTCTGTTGTATGTGTGACCCATCATCACCACACCAGGAGAGAACAGCTATCCAAGCTCACACACACACACACGCTTACACACGCTTACACACACACACACACACACACACACACACACACACACACACACACACACACACACACACACACACACACACACACACACACACACACACACACGGTAGGGGACGTAACCCTATGCCACCCCACTGTGTTGAACGAAGACAAGAGGGTTTTTGGGCTACTTCTAAGTTGCACTGGCATTTCTCTTAAAAAATATATATATATATAATTTAACTGTGACCTGCTACTGATGACTATCAGACAGGCTGTTGCTGAGTGAGTGAGTTAGTGTGTGGTATGGAGAGAGTGCTGCAGCAGACATTTGTGATGTGAGAATAACACATTAACTAGCTAGCTACATACTTCTCCCTCATAATTGTTGTTCTCCTCGTTCCTTGTATCCTGACCAAGTCCTACCAATCATTACCGGAGCCAACACAGCAAGGGAGAGAAACTGGTAAATAAACAGTCAACATGTCCAGAGAGAGGGAGAGAGAATCAAACAATGTGCTTTCTCTCTGGGTATGTAGCCATGACTTGCTTTCTCTCTGGGTATGTAGCCATGACTTGCTTTCTCTCTGGGTATGTAGCCATGACTTGCTTTCTCTCTGGGTATGTAGCCATGACTTGCTTTCTCTCTGGGTATGTAGCCATGACTTGCTTTCTCTCTGGGTATGTAGCCATGACTTGCTTTCTCTCTGGGTATGTAGCCATGACTTGCTTTCTCTCTGGGTATGTAGTCATGACTTGCTTTCTCTCTGGGTATGTAGCCATGACTTGAAATGAAGTTTGTCCCGTCATCCCGGGGGACAATTAAAAACAAATATGTCTGGGACAGTTCAAACTGACTCTGGGAAAATAGATCTAAAATTCATACTGTACATATTATATATTTATTTTTGCAGTTTCATGTGATAGAGATCTAAAGATGCGAGACTTAAAAAAAGAAAATGTTTTAATTGATTTTATCCCCCATATATATATTTTATCAATCGATATATATTATATGATTTCCTTTGTTATTTATTAGTTTATTATTATATCTAAACCTTCCACCTTAATTGGAGTAAACAAATGGACAACAACACTTTGGGTTCTACTTCCAGTTTATACATATTAAATACATTTTACGGATACAGAATATTTTACGTTAGTTTTCTTTTGTTTGTTTTTTAGTCCCATCCTTCAGTTCCCCTCAACCCCTCTCATCTATCTCTTAACACCATCCAGTCCCATCCTTCAGCTCCCCTCAACCCCTCTCATCTATCTCTTAACACCATCCAGTCCCATGCTTCAGTTCCCCTCAACCCCTCTCATCTATCTCTTAACACCATCCAGTCCCATCCTTCAGTTCCCCTCAACCCCTCTCATCTATCTCTTAACACCATCCAGTCCCATCCTTCAGCTCCCCTCAACCCCTCTCATCTATCTCTTAACACCATCCAGTCCCATCCTTCAGCTCCCCTCAACCCCTCTCATCTATCTCTTAACACCATCCAGTCCCATCCTTCAGCTCCCCTCAACCCCTCTCATCTATCTCTTAACACCATCCAGTCCCATCCTTCAGTTCCCCTCAACCCCTCTCATCTATCTCTGAACACCATCCAGTCCCATCCTTCAGCTCCCCTCAACCCCTCGCATCTATCTCTTAACACCATCCAGTCCCATCCTTCAGCTCCCCTCAACCCCCTTCCTATCTATCTCTTAACACCATCCAGTCCCATCCTTCAGCTCCCCTCAACCCCTCGCATCTATCTCTTAACACCATCCAGTCCCATCCTTCAGCTCCCCTCAACCCCTCGCATCTATCTCTTAACACCATCCAGTCCCATCCTTCAGCTCCCCTCAACCCCCTTCCTATCTATCTCTTAACACCATCCAGTCCCATCCTTCAGCTCCCCTCAACCCCTCTCATCTATCTCTTAACACCATCCAGTCCCATCCTTCAGCTCCCCTCAACCCCTCTCATCTATCTCTTAACACCATCCAGTCCCAGCCTTCAGCTCCCCTCAACCCCCTTCCTATCTATCTCTGAAGAACAAGCAGTTTTGACTTCTATTTGCCATAGTGGTTAGAGCGTTGGACTAGTAACCGGAAGGTTGCAAGTTCAAATCCCTGAGCTGACAAGGTACAAATCTGTCGTTCTGCCCCTGAACAGGCAGTTAACCCACTGTTCCTAGGCCGTCATTGAAAATAAGAATTTGTTCTTAACTGACTTGCCTAGTTAAATAAAGATAAAATAAAAAATATTCTCTTAAACTGTGTTTAGTGTTTTACAAAAGTTCTCAGCCTTTCTATTCTTGTAGTTTCTACAGATTGTAAATTCAAGATAAACATTTTTTAAAGAGTATTATTATGTTATTGATCAATTGACTATGACTTTTCAGATCACCCAGTAGTGCTATTTGCTGAGTTAACTCCAGGTAAATGTTGCAATTCTTCAGCCAATCTTTGAACCTGCGACCAAAAACAAGCTATATATGAACAGTACCAAGACAAACAAGCTTGACACACCTGTATTTGGGTAGTTACTCCCATTCTTCTTTGCAGATCCTCTCAAGCTCTGGTTGGATGGGGAGCATCGCTGTCAGGTCTACATCTTATGTCCCTTCACAGCAAGATCTGCATTCGGAAGGTATTCAGATGCTTTGATTTTTTCCACGTTTTCTGAAGTTACCGTCTAAAATGGAATAAATTGTTTTCCCCGCCTCATCAATCTACACACAATACCTCATAATGACAAAACAAAAACAGGGTTTTAGACATTTTTTGCAAATGTATTTAAAAAAAAAAAGAAGAAATATCACAATTACAAAAGTATTCAGACCCAGAAGAAACGTGAGCAAGAGCAAAGGCAAGAGGAGTGAGGGATATACTCAGTACCTTGTTGGAGCATCTTTGGCAGCAATTAAAGCCTTGAGTCTTCTTGGGTATGACTGTTATGAGAATTATGTTCTCAATGTTCATAAACTGAACTTCAATTAAATACTCAGTCTGTAACCCAGAACTTGTAAGAAACTGGTTGAAATGAAACAGACGGAGGCCCAGCTATGATGGACAAAAAGTTTATTCACAAGAGTTAGTTGTACAAATCATTTTACATTAGCTCCTGACGCACATACTCACACAAACAGAATTCATACGCACATATATTTGCACACAAACAGTAGGTATCCTACGCACATACTGTCCTGCTACCCAGCCGACAAAGATTAGGGACCGTGAGAATCACTCCCTGTCCTTTCCCAAATCTCTCAGTGGCCCACAGCCAAGGTCGGCACCAAATTCTGTCTGTTTTTAAGACACCATAAAGACATAAACATTAGCTATATTGTTTTACCCTAATTCTGACATTTATTAATTATAATTGTATACATTCTAATCAATTCCATACAATTATATGGTTTCAGGGTGGAATATTCTAATCATTCAATTAACAGATAAATCCCATTAACAATGACGCAACAAGCTTGGCGCACCTGAAATTACTCCCAATCTTCTTTGCAGATCCTCTTAAGCTCTGTCAGGTTGGACGGGGAGCATCGCTGCACAGCTATTTTCAGGTATTTCCAGAGATGCTCGATCGGGTTCAAGTACGGGCTCTGGCTGGGCCTCTCAAGGACATTCAGAGACTTGTCCCGAAGCCACTCCTGCGTTGTCTTGGCTGTGTGCTTATGGTCATTGTCCTGTTGGAAGGTGAACCTTCGCCCCAGTCTGAGGTCCAGAGAGCTCTGGAGCAGGTTTTCATCAAGGATCTCTCTGTACTTTGCTCTGTTCATCTTTCCCTCGATCTTGACTAGTTTCCCTGCCACTGAAAAACATCCCCACAGCATGATGCTGCCACCACCATGCTTTACCGTAGGGATGGTGCCAGGTTTCCTCCAGATGTGATGCTTGGCATTCGAGCCAAAGAGTTCCATCTTGGTTTCATCAGACCAGAGAATCTTGTTTCTCATGGTCTGAGAGTCTTTAGGTGCCTTTTGCCAAACTTGGAGGGGGCTGTCATGTGCCCTTCTGTCTGGCCACTCTACCATAAAGGCCTGATTGGTGGAGTACTGCAGAGATGGTTGTCCTTCTGGAAGGCTCTCCTATCTCCACAGAGGAACTCTGGAGCTCTGTCAGAGTGACCATCGGGTTCTTGGTCACCTTCTTAACCAGGCCCTCCCCCGATTACTCAGTTTGGCCAGCCGGCCAGCTCTATGAAGAGTCTTCGTGGTTCCAAATTTCTCCATTTAAGAATGATGGAGGCCACTGTGTCATGGGGAGCTTCAACGCTGCAAAATAGTTGCTACCCTTCCCCAGATTTGTGCCTTGAAACAATCCTGTCTCGGAGCTCTACGGACAATTCCTTTGACATCATGGCTTGGTTTTTGCTCTGGCATGTACTGTCAACTGTGGGAGCTTATATAGACAGGTTTGTGCTTTTCCAAATCATGTCCAAAAATATTAGCTAAAGTTAGTGAGCTAGCTAGCTAGCTAATGTAAGCCAACTTTTGGCTAGCTCATGGTACAATGGTACATCATCAAATGTTGAAACAGGCCAAAACCTGTTGAAACAGGACAAAACAAAACATTTCTGTACACACAAGAGCTGTTAGATACTGCTACCTAACAGATAGCTAGAGGCCAGCTAGAGCTGAACTGGCTGTGGTAGCTACTAGCTAGCTATCTAGCTGCTAACAGTTCATTCACTTCAGTGGAAAGGGGATGAAACATTAGCTAACATAACATGTCAGTTACACTTCTAGCTCAGCACTGGGGTTAAATAAAAAACAATTGTGTCAAACAGCAGTTTCCTTGCCAGCTAGATCAGTCAACTAAAGAGTAGCCAGTTTCTGCTCTGCTTGCTTTTACAATTCGGAGGAAAAGCGCAACACAGGCAGACAATCAGCTGCCTCATTTCTCCCATGCTGTTCCTATACACTAGCTTTTTAGAACCAGTCAGACTTACCGCACACTCTTTGGTGTCCGTGTGGTCCCACATCCACCGTCTAAAACCGTGAAACAGCCTACCCGGGTGTCTGCATGGACATAAAAGCACACCGGTCCCGCGTTTTATATCACACTGCAGTATAAAAACTGTGGGGGGGGGGGGGGTTAGGGTTAGGGTTAGGGTTAGGGGGGCATTGTAGAATGTGGCGGGTGTTTCAAGTCCCCCCCGCCCCCAGTGAATGTTGCACCCCTGGTCCCTCCTGTCCCACTACCAACCAAGCAAGTTTCTTCAGGAACATCAGAGTGCTTGATAAGAAACGTTTGTTCATACAGAATAGAAGTATTTTCTTTCCTTTTTCCTGATTCAACTTGAGAAATGAACATACAATTACATTGAGTTAGAATCATTTCTATGAAAACTTGCTGACAAGTATTTTCTTTAACGCTCATACAGTATTTATATATATTTTTTAAATGAGTTATTCAAGTCGAATCCCAAGTAGAACGGGTCAAGTCTCAAGTCGAGTCCCAAGAAGATAGGGCCAAGTCAAGTCGAGATACAAGTTCATTTCTTTAGTCAAGTGACGGAGACTCTGTGCCAGAAAATGAGTGACAAAACTTTACAAATCCAAATACTTTCAAGTCATCGGTCTCAAGTCAAATTCAAAGTCATGAGTCATCGGTCTCAAGTCAAATTCAAAGTCGAGTCATGAGTCTTGAGGCTCCAAAGCCAAGTTACATGATGCTATTGTTAGATTCCTTTGAGTACGAAACAGTCTGAATACAGAAGATGCTAGCTAGCTAGCTAAGTAGCCGTGTTAGCTAGCTAGCTAAGTAGCTTGAACATTGAACACACAAAGGTTACCAGCTAACGTAGCTAGCAGGCTAAAAACGGAACTCTTCTCTCATTTCTACACTTCTCCTTTTCATATTTTGGATGAGCTGGCTTGTTGTGTGTGCCTTGACAATCTGTCACCAAGGTAGCCAACACAAACACACACACACGCGCACACACACGCGCACACACACACACACACACACACACACACACACACACACACACACACACACACACACACACACACACACACTAATGAGTCATTGAATATAAATCACAGAGTCAAACAATGCCACAGCAAGGACACACACACACACACATACGCGTGCGCGCACACACACACACACACACCACACACACACACTGCTCATCCCTCCCGCATATTACACATAATATACCACTCCTCTTGCCCCGTGCCCAGAGAGCCTAGTACCTCCCCCTGGTCAACTTGTTCAGGACACGTACACACACACACACACAGAAGTTACCTGTATCTGAGTTGCAATGTACTCACTGCTCCCATCTGGTTGACTGTGACCACACCCCCGACCTGCCAATCATACACACCCAGGTATGTCAGAAATGCAACAAGTGTCTTTTCCTGCTGCGGTGTGGTGCGGTGTGGTGTGTGTGTGTGTGTGTGTGTGTGTGTGTGTGTGTGTGTGTGTGTGGTTGGTTGGTTAAAGCAACGGTGTATGTCTGATGTCCTGCTAACCAATGTGTTCGTTTCTAGTGGAATGGATCTATCTAGTGGACTGGATCTATCTAGTGGGCTGGATCTATCTAGTGGACTGGCTCTATCTAGTGGGCTGGATCTATCTAGTGGAATGGATCTATCTAGTGGACTGGATCTATTTAGTGGACTGGATCTATCTAGTGGGCTGGATCTATCTAGTGGACTGGATCTATCTAGTGGACTGGATCTATCTAGCGGACTGGATCTATCTAGTGTACTGGATCCATCTGGTGGACTTGATCTATCTACCGGACTGGATCCATCTAGTGGACTGGATCCATCTAGTGGACTGGATCTATCTAGTGGACTGGATCCATCTAGTGGACTGGATCTATCTAGCGAACTGTGGACTGGATGCTGTTCCTTAATGTTGAATTCTAGATTCTACAGTCAGTGTTCTCTCGCACACACCTATTTCAGGTTTGTGATTACTCACATCTCACACCATGATGACTGACAACCTGGCTATGTGTGTGTGGAGGATGAGAGAGAGAGAGAGAGAGAGGGAGAGAGAGAGAGAGAGAGAGAGAGAGAGAGAGAGAGAGGGAGAGAGGGAGGGAGGGGGGGGGGAGGGAGGGAGGGAGGGAGGGAGGGAGAGAGAGAGAGAGAGAGAGAGAGAGAGAAAGCAATCTGCATGTATTCCTGTCCTTGAAGTTGTTAATGAACACTGTCAGCCCTAGGAAAGCATCACCATGGTCAGCCCTAGGAAAGCATCACCATGGTCAGCCCTAGGAAAGCATCACCATGGTCAGCCCTAGAAAAGCATCACCATGGTCAGCCCTAGGAAAGCATCACCATGGTCATGGAAATGGCTGCCTGTTACTTTAAGACTAGTGAGCTACTTGTGGAATGCCTCAGATACCTTCTGACTTCAGTGCCCATACCTCACCTCCCACTGAAACCTATGCAGTCTCCTTCCTCCTGAAGTGTGCACCCGTTCACTACTTCGCAGAAATCTAGAAACGTTGAGTTGGTAGAAAGAAATAGTTATATAAGTTTCCACCATATTTATTTTACCGGCCATTTCCTTTTAATTCATTGAAGGGAAGTGAACAAGAGCTTTAAGAAGAAGGAGAGATAATTGAGCCACAGACAAGGACTGTTGTCCAAGGGATCATCAGAACATGCTGCTAAGACTCCTAGAGAAACGGTTCAATGTTAAGTCGAGAGTATTGCCTTTGTCCAGCTCGGTGTCAAAGCCCCACTATTTAGCCAGCTAACGGATAGTATGCTTAATTTCAGACATTTTTAGAGGTAGCACTTGAATGCAGGGGAACACAGGAGGTCAGGGGAAGAGAAGGGGTTTAGTGATGGGAAGAGGGGGGGAAGAGAAGGGGTTTAGTGATGGGAAGAGGTGGGGAAGAGAAGGGGTTTAGTGATGGGAAGAGGTGGGGAAGAGAAGGGGTTTAGTGATGGGAAGAGGGGGAGAGAAGGGGTTTAGTGGTGGGAAGAGGTGGGGAAGAGAAGGGGTTTAGTGATGGGAAGAGGGGGAAGAGAAGGGGTTTAGTGATGGGAAGAGGGGGAAGAGAAGGGGTTTAGTGATGGGAAGAGGTGGGGAAGAGAAGGGGTTTAGTGATGGGAAGAGGTGGGGAAGAGAAGGGGTTTAGTGATGGGAAGAGGGGGAAGAGAATGGGTTTAGTGATGGGAAGAGGTGGGGAAGAGAAGGGGTTTAGTGATGGGAAGAGGGGGGAGAGAAGGGGTTTAGTGATGGGAAGAGGTGGGGAAGAGAAGGGGTTTACTGATGGGAAGAGGGGGAAGAGAAGGGGTTTAGTGATGGGAAGAGATGGGTGTTAGTGAGGGAGGAGATGGGGGAGTGAGGGGTAGAGGGGGAGAGAGGGGGTTAGTGAGGGGTGGAGATGGGGAGAGGGGGTAGAGGGGAAGAGAGGGGGTTAGTGAGGGGTGGAGATGGGGAGAGGGGGTTAGCGAGGGGAGGAGATGGGGGAGTGAGGGCGAGAGGGGGTTAGTGAGGGAGGAGATGGGGGAGAGGGGGAGTGAGGGGTAGAGGGGGAGAGGGGGTTAGTGAGGGGTGGAGATGGGGAGAGGGAGGTAGAGGGGAAGAGAGGGGGTTAGTGAGGGGTGGAGATGGGGAGAGGGGGTTAGCGAGGGGAGGAGAAGGGGGTGAGGGGTAGAGGGGAGAGAGGGGGTTAGTGAGGGGAGGAGATGGGGAGAGAGGGGTTAGTGAGTGGACGAGATGGTGGAGTGAGGGCGAGAGGGGGTTAGTGAGGGAGGAGATGGGGAGAGAGGGGGAGTGAGGAGGAGAGAGGGGTAGTGAGGGGAGGAGATGGGGGAGTGAGGGCGAGAGGGCGGTAGTGAGGGGAGGAAATGGGGAGAGGTTTAAAAAATAAAAATAAAATATTTATTTATTTTACCTTTATTTAACTAGGTAGGCTACTTGAGAACAAGTTCTCATTTGCAACTGTGACCGAGGCCAAGTTAAAGCAAAGCAGTGTGACACAAACAACAAAGTTACACATGGAGTAAACAATAAACAAGCCAATAACACAATAAACAAGTCAATGACACAGTAGAAAAAAGAAAGTCTATATACATTGTGTGCAAAAGGCATGAGGAGGTAGGGAATAAATAGGCCATAGGAGCGAATAATTACAATTTAGCAGATTAACACTGGAGTGATAAATGATCAGATGACGATGTGCAAGTAGAGATACTGGTGTGCAAAAGAGCAGAAAAGTAAATAAAATAAAAACAATATGGGGATGAGGTAGGTAGATTGGGTGGGTGGGCTATTTACAGATGGACTATGTACAGCTGCAGCGATCGGTTAGCTGCTCAGATAGTTGATGATTAAAGTTGGTGAGGGAAATAAAAGTCTCCAACTTCAGCGATTTTTGCAATTCGTTCCAGTCACTGGCAGCAGAGAACTGGTAGGAAAGGCTGTAACGGCATTCAGAGGTGGAAGAAGGACCAAAGCGCAGCATCGTAAGTGTTCATGATGATTTTTAATTGAAACGAACTGAACCCTGAAATATAAAAACAATAAACGATGTGAAGAAAATGAAAACCGAAACAGTACCGTGTGGCCAAAACACTCACACGGAAACAAACACCCACAAACCAAAAGTGAAACCCAGGCTACCTAAGTATGATTCTCCAACAGAGACAACAGACGACACTTGCCTCTGATTGAGTACCATACTAGGCTGAACACAAAAACAAACATAGAAAAACCAACATAGACTGCCCACCCCAACTCACGCCCTGACCATGCTAAAACAAAGAATAAAATAACAGAACTATGATCAGAACGTGACAAAGGCGGCCAAATGAGGTGTTGGCTTTGGGGATGATCAGTGAGATATAGCTGCTGGAACGTGTGCTACGGGTGGGTGTTGTTATCGTGACCAGTGAACTGAGATAAGGCAGAGTTTTACCTAGCATAGATGTATAGATGACCTGGAGCCAGTGGGTCTGGTGGCGAATATGTAGCGAGGGCCAGCCGACTAGAGCATACCGGTCGCAGTGGTGGGTGGTATAAGGTGATTTGGTAACAAAACGGATGGCACTGTGATAGACTGCATCCAGTTTGCTGAGTAGAGTGTTGGAAGCTATTTTGTAGATGACATCGCCGAAGTCGAGGATCGGTAGGATAGTCAGTTTTACTAGGGTAAGTTTGGCGGTGTGAGTGAAGGAGGCTTTGTTGCGAATTAGAAAGCCGATGCTAGATTAGATTTTTGATTGGAGATGTTTAATATGAGTTTGGAAGGAGAGTTTACAGTCTAGCCAGACACCTAGGTATTTATAGTTGTACACATATTCTAGGTCGGAACGTCCAGGGTGGTAATGCCAGTCGGGCAGGCAGCGAACGGTTCAAAGCATGCATTTGGTGTGTGTGTGTGTGTGTGTGTGTGTGTGTGTGTGTGTGTGTGTGTGTGTGTGTGTGTGTGTGTGTGTGTGTGTGTGTGTGTGTGTGTGTGTGTGTGTGTGTGGTTGGTTAAAACAGCGGTGTATGTCTGATGTCCTGCTAACCAATGTGTTCGTTTCTAGTGGACTGAATCTATCTAGTGGACTGGATCTATCTAGTGGACTGGATCTATCTAGTGGACTGGATGTATCTCACGGACTGGATCTATCTAGTGGACTGGATCTATCTAGTGGACTGGATGTATCTCACGGACTGGATCTATCTAGTGGACTGGATGTATCTAGTGGACTGGATGTATCTAGTAGGCTGGATCTATCTAGTGGACTGGATCTATCTAGTGGACTGGATCTATCTAGTGGGCTGGATCTATCTAGTGGACTGGATGTATCTAGTGGGCTGGATGTATCTAGTGGACTGGATGTATCTAGTGGACTGGTCTATCTAGTGGACTGGATGTATCTAGTGGACTGGATGTATCTAGTGGACTGGATGTATCTAGTGGACTGGATCTATCGAATGGGCTGGATGTATCTAGTGGACTGGATGTATCTAGTGGACTGGATGTATCTAGTGGACTGGATCTATCTAGTGGACTGGTCTATCTAGTGGACTGGATGTATCTAGTGGACTGGATGTATCTAGTGGACTGGATGTATCTAGTGGACTGGATCTATCTAGTGGGCTGGATGTATCTAGTGGACTGGATCTATCTAGTGGGCTGGATGTATCTAGTGGACTGGATGTATCTAGTGGACTGGATGTATCTAGTAGGCTGGATCTATCTAGTAGACTGGATGTATCTAGTGGACTGGATCTATCTAGTGGGCTGGATCTATCTGGTGGACTGGATGTATCTAGTGGACTGGATGTATCTAGTGGACTGGATCTATCTAGTGGACTGGATGTATCTAGTGGACTGGATCTATCTAGTGGGCTGGATCTATCGAGTGGGCTGGATCTATCTAGTGGAGTGGATCTATCTAGTGCACTGGATGTATCTAGTGGACTGGATGTATCTAGTGGACTGGATCTATCTAGTGGACTGGATCTATCTAGTGGACTGGATGTATCTCACGGACTGGATCTATCTAGTGGACTGGATCTATCTAGTGGACTGGATGTATCTCACGGACTGGATCTATCTAGTGGACTGGATGTATCTAGTGGACTGGATGTATCTAGTAGGCTGGATCTATCTAGTGGACTGGATCTATCTAGTGGACTGGATCTATCTAGTGGGCTGGATCTATCTAGTGGACTGGATGTATCTAGTGGGCTGGATGTATCTAGTGGACTGGATGTATCTAGTGGACTGGTCTATCTAGTGGACTGGATGTATCTAGTGGACTGGATGTATCTAGTGGACTGGATGTATCTAGTGGACTGGATCTATCGAATGGGCTGGATGTATCTAGTGGACTGGATGTATCTAGTGGACTGGATGTATCTAGTGGACTGGATCTATCTAGTGGACTGGTCTATCTAGTGGACTGGATGTATCTAGTGGACTGGATGTATCTAGTGGACTGGATGTATCTAGTGGACTGGATCTATCTAGTGGGCTGGATGTATCTAGTGGACTGGATCTATCTAGTGGGCTGGATGTATCTAGTGGACTGGATGTATCTAGTGGACTGGATGTATCTAGTAGGCTGGATCTATCTAGTAGACTGGATGTATCTAGTGGACTGGATCTATCTAGTGGGCTGGATCTATCTAGTGGACTGGATGTATCTAGTGGACTGGATGTATCTAGTGGACTGGATCTATCTAGTGGACTGGATGTATCTAGTGGACTGGATCTATCTAGTGGGCTGGATCTATCGAGTGGGCTGGATCTATCTAGTGGAGTGGATCTATCTAGTGCACTGGATGTATCTAGTGGACTGGATGTATCTAGTGGACTGGATCTATCTAGTGGACCGGATATATCTAGTGGACTGGATCTATCTAGTGGACTGGATGGGGGAGTGTGGGCGAGAGAGGGTTATTGAGGGGAGGAGATGGGGAGAGGGGGAGTGAGGAGGAGAGAGGGGGAGAGAGGGGGTTAGTGAGGGGAGAGGGGAGTGAGGAGGAGAGAGGGGGTTAGTGAGGGAGATGGGGAGTGAGGAGGAGAGAGGGGGAGAGGGGGAGTGAGGGAGGAGGAGGAGAGAGGGGGTTAGTGAGGGAGAGGGGAGTGAGGAGGAGAGAGGGGGTTAGTGAGGGAGAGTGGGAGTGAGGAGGAGAGAGGGGGGTTAGTGAGGGGAGAGGGGGAGTGAGGAGGAGAGAGGGGGTTAGTGAGGGGAGAGCGGGGGAGTGAGAGGAGGAGGAGAGGGGGTTAGTGAGGGGAGATGGAGGAGAGAGGGGGTTAGTGAGGGGAGATGGGGGAGTGAGGAGGAGAGAGGGGGTTAGTGAGGGGAGATGGGGAGTGAGGAGGAGAGAGGGGGTTAGTGAGGGGAGATGGGGTTAGTGAGGGGAGATGGGGGAGGAGGAGGAGAGAGGGGGTTAGTGAGGGAGATGGGGAGTGAGGAGGAGAGAGGGGGTTAGTGAGGGAGAGGGGAGTGAGGAGGAGAGAGGGGGTTAGTGAGGGGAGAGGGGGAGTGAGGAGGAGAGATGGGGTTAGTGAGGGAGATGGGGAGTGAGGAGGAGAGAGGGGGTTAGTGAGGAGATGGGGGAGTGTGGGCGAGAGGGGGTTAGTGAGGGGAGGAGATGGGGAGAGCGGGGGGAGTGAGGAGGAGAGAGGGGGTTAGTGAGGGGAGATGGGGGAGTGAGGAGGAGAGAGGGGGTTAGTGAGGGGAGATGGGGTAGTGAGGAGGAGAGAGGGGTTAGTGAGGGGAGATGGGGGAGGAGGAGGAGAGAGGGGTTAGTGAGGGGAGAGGGGGAGTGAGGAGGAGAGAGGGGTTAGTGAGGGGAGGGGGAGTGAGGAGGAGAGAGGGGGTTAGTGAGGGGAGATGGGGGAGTGAGGAGGAGAGAGGGGGTTAGTGAGGGAGATGGGGGAGTGTGGGCGAGAGGGGGTTAGTGAGGGGAGGAGATGGGGAGAGAGGGGGAGTGAGGAGGAGAGAGGGGGTTAGTGAGGGGAGGAGATGGGGAGAGAGGGGGAGTGAGGAGGAGAGAGGGGGTTAGTGAGGGGAGGAGATGGGGAGAGAGGGGGTTAGTGAGGGAGATGGGGGAGTGAGGAGGAGAGAGGGGGTTAGTGAGGGGAGGAGATGGGGAGAGAGGGGGTTAGTGAGGGAGATGGGGGAGGAGGAGGAGAGAGAGGGTGTTAGTGGGGGAGGAGATGGGGAGAGAGGGGTTAGTGAGGGGAGATGGGGAGTGAGGAGGAGAGAGGGGTTAGTGAGGGGAGGAGATGGGGAGAGAGCGGGTTAGTGAGGGAGGAGATGGGGAGAGAGGGGTTAGTGAGGGGAGATGGGGGAGAGTGGGCGAGGGGGGTTAGTGAGGGGAGGAGATGGGGAGAGAGGGGGGTTAGTGAGGGAGATGGGGGAGTGAGGAGGAGAGAGGGTGTTAGTGGGGGGAGGAGATGGGGAGAGAGGGGTAGTGAGGGGAGGAGATGGGGAGGAGGAGGAGAGAGGGGGTTAGTGAGGGGAGGAGATGGGGGAGTGAGGAGGAGAGAGGGGGTTAGTGAGGGGAGATGGGGGAGTGAGGAGGAGAGAGGGGGTTAGTGAGGGGAGGAGATGGGGAGAGAGGGGGTTAGTGAGAACCTTCCTATTATTATTACTACTTATTCTCACTTTATTTCCATGAATCTTCCAACCAGGTTTTCAAGATAACCAGCTAAATTTATAAAAATGTTGCAATCCTATTCTTGCCATAACTGTCATCAAATCAAATCAAGCTATTTGTATAGCACATTTAAGGCATACATGCCAAGCAATGTGTTTCACAGTTAAAATTATACATAAAAACGTTGAAAATAAAAACTTAAATATTTACTAAACAACAAACAAAGAGGATACAAACAACAGAACAACAAATAAAACCTGAAAGACTAAAAAAGCCGAAATTAAAAAGGTGTGTTTTAAGATCTTCTTTAGGTTCTCTGACAGGCTATTCCAGAGGCTGGGGGAATAGTAACTAAAGGCTGGGGGAATAGTAACTAAAGGCTGGGGGAATAGTAACTAAAGGCTGGGGGAATAGTAACTAAAGGCTGGGGGAATAGTAACTAAAGGCTGGGGGAAGAGTAACTAAAGGCTGGGGGAATAGTAACTAAAGGCTGGGGGAATAGTAACTAAAGGCTGCCTCTCCATGCCTCTTGGTCCCCCTCAGGTTCTCTAGTAGGCTATTCCAGAGGCTGGGGGAATAGTAACTAAAGGCTGGGGGAATAGTAACTAAAGGCTGCCTCTCCATGCCTCTTGGTCCCCCTCAGGTTCTCTAGTAGGCTATTCCAGAGGCTGGGGGCATAGTAACTAAAGGCTGGGGGAATAGTAACTAAAGGCTGTCTCTCCATGCCTCTTGGTCCTAGGCTTTCGGATAGTTAAAAGGCCAGAGGACCTGAGGGACCTACTGGGTACATAACTCGGGGATTTTAAAACCAACAAGCACCCAGGGCAGAGACTTTAAAACCGGTGTAATGTGTCCTCTCCGTCTGATCTTGGTTAGTGCTCCTGTTGTAGCATTCTGTATCTTTTGCAGTTGACCAATGGCTTTCTTGGGTTGACCAGACAGGAGAGCATTACAGTAGTCAAGCCTGCTTGTAATAAAAGAGTGGATGAGTCTCTCTGTATCAGCCGTAGAGAGAAAGGGCCATAACTTTGGCAATGTACCTCAGCTGGTCATATTCTTAATGTGTGATTCGAAATTGAGTTCAAAATCTGAAATGACACGTCGGTTTTTGACCTGGTCTTCTATTTGTATTGTCTATGCTTTGGCTCCAACAATAAGTACCCCGGTCTCGTCTGGATTTAGCAGGAGGAAGATGTAAGCCATCCGAGTATTTAAATCACTAATACAGTCTAATACTAACTAATAATCTCTGGTGATACAGAAATGTAAAGTTGTGTATTGTCTGCTTAGCTAGTGAAAATCAATGCCCGTGCTTTCTGATAACACTGCCAAAGGGTAACAGATATAAACTGAACAGTACCGGACCCCAAACTGAACCTTGGGGAACGCCACGTGATGTCTATTTTCACTGAGTTATGTTCACCAATGTTGACAAAAAAAACTATTGACTGGTTAAATAGGTCCTAAACCAATTTAGAACTGGAACGGAGAGGCCAAACCACCTCTCCAGTCTGTCCAGAAGGACATCATGGTCAACAGTGTCGAATGCAGCACTTAAATTCAAGAGTACACGGATAGAGAGTTGCTTGGCATCTGTGTTGGCTCTAAGATAATTTACCACTTTAACTAAGGGTGTCTCTGTGCTGTTGTGGGCACAAAAAAACAGATTAGATTCTTTTTTGGGAGGAAGTAATTTATTGGGTAAATCACCATCCAATAAATTACTGGGAGTTTATATATGGAGTGCGCGACTGTCTTTATTTTTTTTATAGTTGATAGTTTATTCGCCATTAGTCAGCACCTCCACACAATCGTTTTTCTGGGTGTGCGCCAGCTCATGTTTTTTTATTCTTGGAGTCTTTGTCAACTTTATTGAAATCGCCCAACACAATGATCTGATCACAGTTCTCAAGGATAGACCTGCTGAACTGTGGTAGCCATGGATGGTTGGCCAGACTTCCTCCCCAATCTCCTACGCCTTCCAGTCTCCCTGAGCTGACCATCTGTCTGATGGATTGGGACAAAACAATGCCATCCAGACTCATCGACACCTTTGCTATATGTCACGACTTCCGACGAAGTCGGTACCTCTCCGTGTTCGGGCGGCGTTCGGCGGTCGACCTTCAAGCCATCGCCGATCCACTTTTCATTTTCCATTTGTTTTGTCTTGTCTTCCATCACACCTGGCTCCAATTCCATCAATTCCATGTTGTGTATTTATCCCTCTGTCCCCCCCCCATGTCCTTGTCCGTAATTGTTTGTTTGAAGTGCTTGTGCACGTTATGCTGGTATTTACCGGGTTTTGTTTGACCCGTTTATTGTATTGATTCTGTTGACGCTGGTTCATGGCCACTCAATTTCATGTCTGCGTTATATTGGCATCGAACATGTCACCCTCCCTAGGAGAGGGGGTGACCTTGATAATTTATTGTTAAAATGAGAGGCTGCCTGGATCTTTAACTTAAAGACCCTTGCTCCCTTCAGTCTCAAGGTAGACTTTGATCTGAAGCCATTCTTGTGATTATTGTGACTTTGCTGTTCTTTGTATGACATTTTAATATTTGATTATTAACCAATGATATTAGGCCACTCTTGGCCAAGATTACAGACACCTGTGTCTTTTGACACTACATAAATGAGTCATCCCGCAGTGTTTATGATTATACCCTGATGAAGACAGCTGGTAATTACGTTGGTAATTACATTTTTGCATCTGAGCTCCTAGAGTGTGCGGCTCTCTTTTATTTTCAAGGTTTATGGTTATTAAACTCCCTGTAAATGAGTTTCCCCTTTCCTGCGCCTGACTTCTCTGCCGCCAGTAGTATGGCATTATACTATAGCATTTATAACTGAGATTCGGTTTGCCTGGGCTACATTATTATACCTTATTTCAACAAGGAACACAGACTGAGACCAAGGTCTCTTTAACAGCTGGGCCCTGCGTATACATGTTTACACATACAATTTAGGTACAATGATTAAAAAACTATAACAAGACAAAACAAAACCATCACAGATAACGCAACAAAATACAGCAACAGATTTAATTTACACACAGGTTATTCTACTAACAGCACAAGAATTTGCATTACCCGAAACAGTTACAAGCAACACAAACATAAAAATCCTCCAATAAATGTTTAAAATGGGCAACAGGGGGACAAGTTGAAGTTTAGTCTGCAGGCTATTCCATAGGCAAGGAGTGTAACAGGAAAAGGCAGCCATACCCAACTCTGTGGAAATCACATGGGCCTCAAGTTTAAGTTTAGTCTGCAGGCTATTCCATAGGCAAGGAGTGTAACAGGAAAAGGCAGCCATACCCAACTCTGTGGAAATCACATGGGCCTCAAGTTTAAGTTTAGTCTGCAGGCTATTCCATAGGCAAGGAGTGTAACAGGAAATGGCAGCCATATCCAACTCTGTGGAAATCACATGGGCCTCAAGTGTAATCCACTTGAGACCTGGTTTTAGGAATTATAATTATAATGTTGATGAGTGATGATAAATAAGAAGGTCATATATTCAGAAGTGGTTTGTAGACAAACACAAGAGCATGTCATTCCTGTCTCACGGACAGCGATGTCCAACCCACATTATGATATAAAACACAGTGGTGAGTTCTGTAGCTAGCAACCTTAATAAATCTAATTGCGCAATGATACGTAGCATCCAGCGATTTAAGTGTTGATGCCGTAGCATGTAAATAAAATCCTTATAACGTATAACAGACATAAAAGTAGCTTGCATAATTTGTCTTCTATTTGTAGAGGACAAACATGTCCTGTTTCTATAGAGGAAGCCTAGCTTGATTTTTAGACGTTTACAAAGTTCATCAATATGCATTTTAATAGGCTGTTTATCATCCAATCATATCCCTAAGTATTTATATGCAGAGACCTGATTAATTTGAGAACCATCTAAGCTCGTAAGTGCAAGTGTATTTTCACTTTTCAAACTTTTTGAATCTATTGAAAATGATAAAATGTGTTTTCTTTGCATTTAAAACAAGTTTCAGCTGTATAAAATACCAGTGTAATATCTTAAATCGGTGGGCTAGCACTGCTTGCCTTAGCCTGCTCAATTTTCATGACGGCTAGCAGCTAACTGCTACTTAACAGGAATCCGGAACACAAATTTGCAGTCCCAGCCGTAAAGGCTAACCGCATCAAGGAATCCGTAGCAATAAAAACTTTAGCTATGATTTAAAAACTATTCAATGAAAACGATTTAATGAAAACAACAAATTGAGATTAGACATTAAGATTAGACACTGTTCTGTTGCACACTCTGATGACATCTTGGTCAGTTCTCTGGACCTCCAACACCCGCATCTGGTCTCTCATTCAAGGATTCACCATAACCAACCCCTCTTAGCTTCAGAGGATTCACCATAACCAACCCCTCTTAGCTTCAGAGGATACACCAGACCCAACCCCTCTTAGCTTCAGAGGATTCACCATAACCAACCCCTCTTAGCTTCAGAGGATTCACCAGACCCAACCCCTCTTAGCTTCAGAGGATTCACCAGACCCAACCCCTCTTAGCTTCAGAGGATTCACCAGACCCAACCCCTCTTAGCTTCAGAGGATTCACCAGACCCAACCCCTCTAGCTTCAGAGGATTCACCAGACCCAACCCCTCTTAGCTTCAGAGGATTCACCAGACCCAACCCCTCTTAGCTTCAGAGGATTCACCAGACCCAACCCCTCTTAGCTTCAGAGGATTCACCAGACCCAACCCCTCTTAGCTTCAGAGGATTCACCAGACCCAACCCCTCTTAGCTTCAGAGGATTCACCATAACCAACCCCTCTTAGCTTCAGAAGTTTCACCATAACCAACTATTCAATGAAAACGATTTAATGAAAACAACAAATTGAGATTAGACATTAAGATTAGACACTGTTCTGTTGCTCACTCTGATGACATCTTGGTCAGTTCTCTGGACCTCCAACACCCGCATCTGGTCTCTCATTCAAGGATTCACCATAACCAACCCCTCTTAGCTTTAAAGGTTTCACCATAACCAACCCCTCTTAGCTTCAGAGGATTCACCAGACCCAACCCCTCTTAGCTTCAGAAGTTTCACCATAACCAACCCCTCTTAGCTTTAAAGGTTTCACCATAACCAACCCCTCTTAGCTTCAGAGGATTTACCATAACCAACCCCTCTTAGCTTCAGAGGTTTCACCATATCCAACCCCTCTTAGCCTCAGAGGTTTCACCAGACCCTGTTTAGCCTCAGAGGTTTCACCAGACCCAACCCTGCTTAGCCTCAGAGGTTTCACCAGACCCAACCCTGCTTAGCCTCAGAGATTTCACCAGACCCAACCCTGCTTAGCCTCAGAGGTTTCACCAGACCCAACCCTGCTTAGCCTCAGAGGTTTCACCATAACCAACCCTGCTTAGCCTCAGAGGTTTCACCAGACCCTGCTTAGCCTCAGAGGTTTCACCAGACCCAACCCTGCTTAGCCTCAGAGGTTTCACCAGACCCAACCCTGTTTAGCCTCAGAGGTTTCACCAGACCCAACCCTGTTTAGCCTCAGAGGTTTCACCAGACCCTGTTTAGCCTCAGAGGTTTCACCAGACCCTGTTTAGCCTCAGAGGTGTCACCAGACCCTGTTTAGCCTCAGATGGGATGTAGGGTGCTATGGCTGCTGGCTGCTACCAGGGCTGACATGGTAATAGTGTTAATTCCCCAGTTATGATCTGCCCTGTGTCTCCCTGTGACAGGCTGATGTCTACGTGTGTGTGTGTTAGCGTTGGCACAAACCCAGCCCTACCGTCAGACCAGCTCTGCTGCAGTTTTGGCACTGCAGCTTGTGGGAGTTCCCTTCAGTGACAGAGCATGCTCACCCACACACACACACGCGCATGCACGCACGCACACACACACACACACACACTAACACACACACTAAGGCAACATGAGCCGATGTTGATAGCCAGGAATCAGCCCACGCTGTAGACATAGACAGTTTCTAGTGTGATCAGGTGCGCCTTCGCATCCCATCAGTATCTATGGAAACATCACATCTACATGTGTGTGTGTGTGTTCCTGGATACTTGAGTTGTGATGGTATAGTGTAAAGGCCAGCA
Organism: Oncorhynchus nerka; assembly: GCF_034236695.1. NCBI lineage: Eukaryota > Metazoa > Chordata > Actinopteri > Salmoniformes > Salmonidae > Oncorhynchus > Oncorhynchus nerka. The sequence continues at coordinate 85,044,941 of NC_088407.1, forward strand.
TTGGGAAACCCTAATGCTCTGTAGACATGACATGTGATCAGAAGATAAATACAGTAGAGAATCAGGGGAAAGGAAGTGTCAACTGTTCGATGTATGAGAGGGCCTGTCGAGACTTCACCACCCAGGTTAACGGTTCGCACTTCTCCTAGGCCTCGTTTACAAATGTATTTACATTTTTGTTAATTAGCAGATGTTCTTATCCAGAGAGACTTATAGGAGCAATTAGGGTTAAGTGCCTTGCTCAAGGGCACATCGGCAGACTTTTCAACGAGTCGTTTCTCTCCCACTCACCATCTCTTTCCCTCTCTCTTCTCTCGTTCTTGGCAGGCCTCCTCCCCTCACACGCGATGCTCTTTGATGTGTCAGACACTGTGTTTGTGCGTGTGTGACAGGTTATATTGTAGAAAGGGTTTGGGGTGTGAGAGGATAATTGTATGTTTGTATTGAAGTCTGAGTGTTTTCTGATTGTTACCAGCGTGCCTGGGCGCATAGCTTAACACAGCCTCCTTCTCCACCCCTTTGTCAATCCGTCAGCAAATCTGAAACAGGAGAAAGTGTCACCGGACAGAGAGAGAGAGACTTGACTCTCGATGTTCTTAATTGAGACATCTTCACTAACACCACAGTCCCCCTGTGAACCCTTAAAAAGAGGAAGGGAAAGACGGGAAAAGGGATGTTGAAAAGGAGGGAAGGATGGAAGGAAAGAGGGAAGATAGGAGGGAAAGAGGGAAGATAGGAAGGAAGGAAGATGAGAAAGAGGGAAGGAAGGAAGGAAGGAAGGAAGGAAGGAAGGAAGGAAGGAAGGAAGGAAGGAAGGAAGGAAGGAAGGAAAGAAAGAAAGAAAGAAAGAGAGAAGGAGGGTTAGAAGGAAAGAGGGAAAGAGGGAAGGAAGGAAGGAAGGAAGGAAGGAAGGAAGGAAGGAAGGAAGGAAGGAAGGAAGGAAGGAAGGAAGGAAGGAAGGAAAGAAGGAGGGAAGGAGGGAAAAAAGGAAGGAGGGATGAGGGAAGCAGGGAGGGAAGTAGGGAATGTGAGAAAGAGGAAAGGAAGGAGGTAAGAGGGAAGGAAGGAGAGGTAAGGTACATCTAGGAGAGAGTAAGAGAGTAGCAGCATATTCCTCCGCCTGATGAGTCAGAGGGTGTGGTCTGTTGCTACGGTATGTGTGGTCTGTTGCTACGGTAGTCTGTTGCTACAGTAGTCTGTTGCTACGGTAGTCTGGTGCTACGGTAGTCTGTTGCTAAGGTATGTGTGGTCTGTTGCTATGGTATGTGTGGTCTGTTGCTATGGTATGTGTGGTCTGTTGCTATGGTATGTGTGGTCTGTTGCTACTGTATGTGTGGTCTGTTGCTACAGTATGTGAGGTCTGTTGCTACGGTAATCTGTTGCTACGGTATGTGTGGTCTGTTTCTATGGTATGTGTGGTCTGTTGCTACTGTAGTCTGTTGCTACAGTATGTGTGGTCTGTTGCTACGGTACGTGTGGTCTGTTGCTACGGTATGTGTGGTCTGTTGCTACTGTAGTCTGTTGCTACAGTACGTGTGGTCTGTTGCTACGGTACGCGTGGTCTGTTGCTACGGTATGTGTGGTCTGTTGCTACTGTAGTCTGTTGCTACAGTATGTGTGGTCTGTTGCTACGGTACGCGTGGTCTGTTGCTACGGTATGTGTGGTCTGTTGCTACTGTAGTCTGTTGCTACAGTACGTGTGGTCTGTTGCTACGGTACGTGTGGTCTGTTGCTATGGTATGTGTGGTCTGTTGCTACGGAACAGCTTCAATGCTCCTTGGAATAGATTCTACTAGTGTCTGGTATTGTATTGGAGGGAGTCTTCCACGAGAAATTCCATAATTTGGTGGTGTGTTGATGATGGTGGAAAACACTTGTCTCAGGCACCGCTGAGGAATCTTCCATAGGTGATACATTGGGTTGAGATCTGGTGAATGAGACCACCAGGGCATATGGTGTACAACGTTTTCATGCTCATCAAACCATTCAGTGACCACTCGTGCCCTGTGGATGGGGACATTGTCATCCTATGGGGGCATATGTCATGGTAGCCAAAATAATGGTAAACATTTTGGCCTCCCCAGAGTTTTTGATCCTAAGCATGATGGGATGTTAATTGTTTAATTCACCCAGGAACTACACCTGTGTGGAAGCACCTGCTTTCAGTATACTTTGTGTCCTTCATTTACTCAAGTGTTTCCTTTACTTTGGCAGTTACGTGTAGGGAATAGTGTCGCATTTGGGACTCAGGCTTTCTCACTCACTCTCATTATCTCTCATCATCTCTCATAATTTCTCATTATCTCTCATTATATTTCATCTATCATGATCTCTCATCTCTCAGTTCCTCTCATTGTCTCTCAGTACCTTTCATTCAACTCATTACCTCTCATCCCCCATTGGCCCATTCAATCTCTCTAATCATGTGAGAAAGCTCTGAATGGAGACAGTCAGCATGCAGGATTAAGAGGAATCACACACAGACAAACACACACACAGACAAACACACACACACAGGCGCGCACACACACACACACACACACACACACACACACACACACACACACACACACACACACACACACACACACAGGTGCACACACACAGAAAGAAAACGCACACACACACACACACACACACGGACGCAAACACACACACACACAAACTCAGACGCAAACTTAGAAAACAGAGAGACGATGTGGGAATTTGAAGCTGAAACCAGAACAGAGAACTGTGTGTGATACAGCTGTTCAGGATCGGGTGATCTGATCTTATTTCACATGTCAAATATTCAACTGTAACCAACACACACACACACACACACACACACACACACACACACACAGAAACACATGATAGAAATTCCTGAAGGAACACGTGAGAAAGAGAAGAGTGATATATCCGTCTAATGAAACTCTGTCTGTGTGTTTGTGTGTTTCTGTGATTGTGTGTGTGTGTGTGTTTCTGTGATTGTGTGTGTGTGTGTGTTTCTGTGATTGTGTGTGTGTGTGTTTCTGTGATTGTGTGTGTGTGTGTGTTTCTGTGATTGTGTGTGTGTGTGTTTCTGTGATTGTGTGTGTGTGTGTGTGTTTCTGTGATTGTGTGTGTGTGTGTGTGTGTGTGTTTCTGTGATTGTGTGTGTGTGTGTGCCTGTGTTTCTGTGATTGTGTGTGTGTGTGTTTCTGTGATTGTGTGTTTGTCTGTGTTTGTGTGTTTCTGTGATTGTGTGTGTGTGTTTCTGTGTGTGTGTGTGTGTTTCTGTGATTGTGTGTGTGTGTGTGTGTGTGCTTCTGTGATTGTGTGTGTGTGTGTGTGTGTTTCTGTGATTGTGTGTGTGTGTGTGTGTTTGTGTGTTTCTGTGATTGTGTGTGTGTGTGTTTCTGTGATTGTGTGTGTATGTGTGTTTCTGTGTTTCTGTGATTGTGTGTGTGTGTGTGTTTCTGTGATTGTGTGTGTGTGTGTGTGTTTCTGTGATTGTGTGTGTGTGTGTGTTTCTGTGATTGTGTGTGTGTGTGTTTCTGTGATTGTGTGTGTGTGTGTGTGTTTCTGTGATTGTGTGTGTGTGTGTGTGTGTGTGTGTTTCATTGCTTAGTGTAACATTGTCCAGAGTCAATGTATTTCTCCGTGTTTTATGGGGGGGTCTCACCTTGTCGTCAACTAACAGTCAACTAGAATAAACCTCCTGGTCAACTAACAGTCAACTAGAATAAACCTCCTGGTCAACTAACAGTCAACCAGAATAAACCTCCTGGTCAACTAACAGTCAACTAGAATAAACCTCCTGGTCAACTAACAGTCAACCAGAATAAACCTCCTGGTCAACTAACAGTCAACTAACAGTCAACTAACAGTCAACCAGAATAAACCTCCTGGTCAACTGACAGTCAACTAACAGTCAACTAACAGTCAACTAGAATAAACCTCCTGGTCAACTAACAGTCAACTAACAGTCAACTGGAATAAACCTCCTGGTCAACTAACAGTCAACTAACAGTCAACTGGAATAAACGTTCTGGTCAACTAACAGTCAACTAGAATAAACCTCCTGGTCAACTAACAGTCAACTAGAATAAACCTCCTGGTCAACTAACAGTCAACTGGAATAAACCTTCTGGTCAACTAACAGTCAACTAGAATAAACCTCCTGGTCAACTAACAGTCAACTAGAATAAACCTTCTGGTCAACTAACACTCAACTAACAGTCAACTAGAATAAACCTCCTGGTCAACTAACAGTCAACTAGAATAAACCTTCTGGTCAACTAACAGTCAACTAGAATAAACCTCCTAGTCAACTAACAGTCAACTAGAATAAACCTCCTGGTCAACTAACAGTCAACTGGAATAAACCTCCTGGTCAACTAACAGTCAACTAGAATAAACCTCCTGGTCAACTAACAGTCAACTAGAATAAACCTCCTGGTCAACTAACAGTCAACTAGAATAAACCTCCGGGTCAACTAACAGTCAACTAGAATAAACCTCCTGGTCAACTAACAGTCAACTAGAATACAGCTTCTCGTTATCTAACAGTCAACTAGAATACACCTTCTCGTTATCTAACAGTCAACTAGAATACACCTTCTCGTTATCTAACAGTCAACTAGAATACACCTTCTCGTTATCTAACAGTCAACTAGAATACACCTTCTCGTTATCTAACAGTCAACTAGAATACACCTTCTCGTTATCTAACAGTCAACTAGAATAAACCTCCTGGTCAACTAACAGTCAACTAGAATAAACCTTCTGGTCAACTAACAGTCAACTAGAATACACCTCCTGGTCAACTAACAGTCAACTAGAATACACCTTCTCGTTATCTAACAGTCAACTAGAATAAACCTCCTGGTCAACTAACAGTCAACTAGAATAAACCTCCTGGTCAACTAACAGTCAACTAGAATAAACCTTCTGGTCAACTAACAGTCAACTAGAATAAACCTCCTGGTCAACTAACAGTCAACTAGAATACACCTCCTGGTCAACTAACAGTCAACTAGAATAAACCTTCTCGTTATCTAACAGTCAACTAGAATAAACCTCCTGGTCAACTAACAGTCAACTAGAATAAACCTCCTGGTCAACTAACAGTCAACTAGAATAAACCTCCTGGTCAACTAACAGTCAACTAGAATAAACCTCCTGGTCAACTAACAGTCAACTAGAATAAACCTCCTGGTCAACTAACAGTCAACTAGAATAAACCTTCTGGTCAACTAACAGTCAACTAGAATACACCTCCTGGTCAACTAACAGTCAACTAGAATACACCTTCTCGTTATCTAACAGTCAACTAGAATAAACCTCCTGGTCAACTAACAGTCAACTAGAATAAACCTTCTGGTCAACTAACAGTCAACTAGAATACACCTCCTGGTCAACTAACAGTCAACTAGAATACACCTTCTCGTTATCTAACAGTCAACTAGAATAAACCTCCTGGTCAACTAACAGTCAACTAGAATAAACCTCCTGGTCAACTAACAGTCAACTAGAATAAACCTCCTGGTCAACTAACAGTCAACTAGAATACAGCTTCTCGTTATCTAACAGTCAACTAGAATACACCTTCTCGTTATCTAACAGTCAACTAGAATACACCTTCTCGTTATCTAACAGTCAACTAGAATACACCTTCTCGTTATCTAACAGTCAACTAGAATACACCTTCTCGTTATCTAACAGTCAACTAGAATACACCTTCTCGTTATCTAACAGTCAACTAGAATAAACCTCCTGGTCAACTAACAGTCAACTAGAATAAACCTTCTGGTCAACTAACAGTCAACTAGAATACACCTCCTGGTCAACTAACAGTCAACTAGAATACACCTTCTCGTTATCTAACAGTCAACTAGAATAAACCTCCTGGTCAACTAACAGTCAACTAGAATAAACCTCCTGGTCAACTAACAGTCAACTAGAATAAACCTTCTGGTCAACTAACAGTCAACTAGAATAAACCTCCTGGTCAACTAACAGTCAACTAGAATACACCTCCTGGTCAACTAACAGTCAACTAGAATAAACCTTCTCGTTATCTAACAGTCAACTAGAATAAACCTCCTGGTCAACTAACAGTCAACTAGAATAAACCTCCTGGTCAACTAACAGTCAACTAGAATAAACCTCCTGGTCAACTAACAGTCAACTAGAATAAACCTCCTGGTCAACTAACAGTCAACTAGAATAAACCTCCTGGTCAACTAACAGTCAACTAGAATAAACCTTCTGGTCAACTAACAGTCAACTAGAATACACCTCCTGGTCAACTAACAGTCAACTAGAATACACCTTCTCGTTATCTAACAGTCAACTAGAATAAACCTCCTGGTCAACTAACAGTCAACTAGAATAAACCTTCTGGTCAACTAACAGTCAACTAGAATACACCTCCTGGTCAACTAACAGTCAACTAGAATACACCTTCTCGTTATCTAACAGTCAACTAGAATAAACCTCCTGGTCAACTAACAGTCAACTAGAATAAACCTCCTGGTCAACTAACAGTCAACTAGAATAAACCTTCTGGTCAACTAACAGTCAACTAGAATAAACCTCTGGTCAACTAACAGTCAACTAGAATACACCTCCTGGTCAACTAACAGTCAACTAGAATAAACCTTCTCGTTATCTAACAGTCAACTAGAATAAACCTCCTGGTCAACTAACAGTCAACTAGAATAAACCTCCTGGTCAACTAACAGTCAACTAGAATAAACCTCCTGGTCAACTAACAGTCAACTAGAATAAACCTCCTGGTCAACTAACAGTCAACTAGAATAAACCTTCTGGTCAACTAACAGTCAACTAGAATACACCTCCTGGTCAACTAACAGTCAACTAGAATAAACCTTCTCGTTATCTAACAGTCACCTAGAATACACCTCCTGGTCAACTAACAGTCAACTAGAATACACCTTCTCGTTATCTAACAGTCAACTAGAATAAACCTCCTGGTCAACTAACAGTCAACTAGAATAAACCTTCTGGTCAACTAACAGTCAACTAGAATACACCTCCTGGTCAACTAACAGTCAACTAGAATACACCTTCTCGTTATCTAACAGTCAACTAGAATAAACCTCCTGGTCAACTAACAGTCAACTAGAATAAACCTCCTGGTCAACTAACAGTCAACTAGAATAAACCTTCTGGTCAACTAACAGTCAACTAGAATAAACCTCCTGGTCAACTAACAGTCAACTAGAATACACCTCCTGGTCAACTAACAGTCAACTAGAATAAACCTTCGTTATCTAACAGTCAACTAGAATAAACCTCCTGGTCAACTAACAGTCAACTAGAATAAACCTCCTGGTCAACTAACAGTCAACTAGAATAAACCTCCTGGTCAACTAACAGTCAACTAGAATAAACCTCCTGGTCAACTAACAGTCAACTAGAATAAACCTCCTGGTCAACTAACAGTCAACTAGAATAAACCTTCTGGTCAACTAACAGTCAACTAGAATACACCTCCTGGTCAACTAACAGTCAACTAGAATACACCTTCTCGTTATCTAACAGTCAACTAGAATAAACCTCCTGGTCAACTAACAGTCAACTAGAATAAACCTTCTGGTCAACTAACAGTCAACTAGAATACACCTCCTGGTCAACTAACAGTCAACTAGAATACACCTTCTCGTTATCTAACAGTCAACTAGAATAAACCTCCTGGTCAACTAACAGTCAACTAGAATAAACCTCCTGGTCAACTAACAGTCAACTAGAATAAACCTTCTGGTCAACTAACAGTCAACTAGAATAAACCTCCTGGTCAACTAACAGTCAACTAGAATACACCTCCTGGTCAACTAACAGTCAACTAGAATAAACCTTCTCGTTATCTAACAGTCAACTAGAATAAACCTCCTGGTCAACTAACAGTCAACTAGAATAAACCTCCTGGTCAACTAACAGTCAACTAGAATAAACCTCCTGGTCAACTAACAGTCAACTAGAATAAACCTCCTGGTCAACTAACAGTCAACTAGAATAAACCTTCTGGTCAACTAACAGTCAACTAGAATACACCTCCTGGTCAACTAACAGTCAACTAGAATAAACCTTCTCGTTATCTAACAGTCACCTAGAATACACCTCCTGGTCAACTAACAGTCAACTAGAATACACCTTCTCGTTATCTAACAGTCAACTAGAATAAACCTCCTGGTCAACTAACAGTCAACTAGAATAAACCTTCTGGTCAACTAACAGTCAACTAGAATACACCTCCTGGTCAACTAACAGTCAACTAGAATACACCTTCTCGTTATCTAACAGTCAACTAGAATAAACCTCCTGGTCAACTAACAGTCAACTAGAATAAACCTCCTGGTCAACTAACAGTCAACTAGAATAAACCTTCTGGTCAACTAACAGTCAACTAGAATAAACCTCCTGGTCAACTAACAGTCAACTAGAATACACCTCCTGGTCAACTAACAGTCAACTAGAATAAACCTTCTCGTTATCTAACAGTCAACTAGAATAAACCTCCTGGTCAACTAACAGTCAACTAGAATAAACCTCCTGGTCAACTAACAGTCAACTAGAATAAACCTCCTGGTCAACTAACAGTCAACTAGAATAAACCTCCTGGTCAACTAACAGTCAACTAGAATAAACCTCCTGGTCAACTAACAGTCAACTAGAATAAACCTTCTGGTCAACTAACAGTCAACTAGAATACACCTCCTGGTCAACTAACAGTCAACTAGAATACACCTTCTCGTTATCTAACAGTCAACTAGAATAAACCTCCTGGTCAACTAACAGTCAACTAGAATAAACCTTCTGGTCAACTAACAGTCAACTAGAATACACCTCCTGGTCAACTAACAGTCAACTAGAATACACCTTCTCGTTATCTAACAGTCAACTAGAATAAACCTCCTGGTCAACTAACAGTCAACTAGAATAAACCTCCTGGTCAACTAACAGTCAACTAGAATAAACCTTCTGGTCAACTAACAGTCAACTAGAATAAACCTCCTGGTCAACTAACAGTCAACTAGAATACACCTCCTGGTCAACTAACAGTCAACTAGAATAAACCTTCTCGTTATCTAACAGTCAACTAGAATAAACCTCCTGGTCAACTAACAGTCAACTAGAATAAACCTCCTGGTCAACTAACAGTCAACTAGAATAAACCTCCTGGTCAACTAACAGTCAACTAGAATAAACCTCCTGGTCAACTAACAGTCAACTAGAATAAACCTCCTGGTCAACTAACAGTCAACTAGAATAAACCTCCTGGTCAACTAACAGTCAACTAGAATAAACCTTCTGGTCAACTAACAGTCAACTAGAATACACCTCCTGGTCAACTAACAGTCAACTAGAATAAACCTTCTCGTTATCTAACAGTCACCTAGAATACACCTCCTGGTCAACTAACAGTCAACTAGAATACACCTTCTCGTTATCTAACAGTCAACTAGAATAAACCTCCTGGTCAACTAACAGTCAACTAGAATAAACCTTCTGGTCAACTAACAGTCAACTAGAATACACCTCCTGGTCAACTAACAGTCAACTAGAATACACCTTCTCGTTATCTAACAGTCAACTAGAATAAACCTCCTGGTCAACTAACAGTCAACTAGAATAAACCTCCTGGTCAACTAACAGTCAACTAGAATAAACCTTCTGGTCAACTAACAGTCAACTAGAATAAACCTCCTGGTCAACTAACAGTCAACTAGAATACACCTCCTGGTCAACTAACAGTCAACTAGAATAAACCTTCTCGTTATCTAACAGTCAACTAGAATAAACCTCCTGGTCAACTAACAGTCAACTAGAATAAACCTCCTGGTCAACTAACAGTCAACTAGAATAAACCTCCTGGTCAACTAACAGTCAACTAGAATAAACCTCCTGGTCAACTAACAGTCAACTAGAATAAACCTCCTGGTCAACTAACAGTCAACTAGAATAAACCTTCTGGTCAACTAACAGTCAACTAGAATACACCTCCTGGTCAACTAACAGTCAACTAGAATACACCTTCTCGTTATCTAACAGTCAACTAGAATAAACCTCCTGGTCAACTAACAGTCAACTAGAATAAACCTTCTGGTCAACTAACAGTCAACTAGAATACACCTCCTGGTCAACTAACAGTCAACTAGAATACACCTTCTCGTTATCTAACAGTCAACTAGAATAAACCTCCTGGTCAACTAACAGTCAACTAGAATAAACCTCCTGGTCAACTAACAGTCAACTAGAATAAACCTTCTGGTCAACTAACAGTCAACTAGAATAAACCTCCTGGTCAACTAACAGTCAACTAGAATACACCTCCTGGTCAACTAACAGTCAACTAGAATAAACCTTCTCGTTATCTAACAGTCAACTAGAATAAACCTCCTGGTCAACTAACAGTCAACTAGAATAAACCTCCTGGTCAACTAACAGTCAACTAGAATAAACCTCCTGGTCAACTAACAGTCAACTAGAATAAACCTCCTGGTCAACTAACAGTCAACTAGAATAAACCTTCTGGTCAACTAACAGTCAACTAGAATACACCTCCTGGTCAACTAACAGTCAACTAGAATAAACCTTCTCGTTATCTAACAGTCACCTAGAATACACCTCCTGGTCAACTAACAGTCAACTAGAATACACCTTCTCGTTATCTAACAGTCAACTAGAATAAACCTCCTGGTCAACTAACAGTCAACTAGAATAAACCTTCTGGTCAACTAACAGTCAACTAGAATACACCTCCTGGTCAACTAACAGTCAACTAGAATACACCTTCTCGTTATCTAACAGTCAACTAGAATAAACCTCCTGGTCAACTAACGTCAACTAGAATAAACCTCCTGGTCAACTAACAGTCAACTAGAATAAACCTTCTGGTCAACTAACAGTCAACTAGAATAAACCTCCTGGTCAACTAACAGTCAACTAGAATACACCTCCTGGTCAACTAACAGTCAACTAGAATAAACCTTCTCGTTATCTAACAGTCAACTAGAATAAACCTCCTGGTCAACTAACAGTCAACTAGAATAAACCTCCTGGTCAACTAACAGTCAACTAGAATAAACCTCCTGGTCAACTAACAGTCAACTAGAATAAACCTCCTGGTCAACTAACAGTCAACTAGAATAAACCTCCTGGTCAACTAACAGTCAACTAGAATAAACCTTCTGGTCAACTAACAGTCAACTAGAATACACCTCCTGGTCAACTAACAGTCAACTAGAATACACCTTCTCGTTATCTAACAGTCAACTAGAATAAACCTCCTGGTCAACTAACAGTCAACTAGAATAAACCTTCTGGTCAACTAACAGTCAACTAGAATACACCTCCTGGTCAACTAACAGTCAACTAGAATACACCTTCTCGTTATCTAACAGTCAACTAGAATAAACCTCCTGGTCAACTAACAGTCAACTAGAATAAACCTCCTGGTCAACTAACAGTCAACTAGAATAAACCTTCTGGTCAACTAACAGTCAACTAGAATAAACCTCCTGGTCAACTAACAGTCAACTAGAATACACCTCCTGGTCAACTAACAGTCAACTAGAATAAACCTTCTCGTTATCTAACAGTCAACTAGAATAAA